>NC_050459.1:62155864-62260864 GCF_903995425.1 Onychomys torridus | reverse complement strand
ACAGTCTGCTGTACACAGCAGCGAGCAAGACACAGGGCCTCACCCGAAGCCGAGGGCAGCCTGTGGTGATGGCCATTGAGATCTCCTGCCCTTGCAGAGGGCCAGGGTTCAGTTCCCCACACCCACAAGGCGGCTCCTATCTGTACATACACTCAATGCATATATTTGGATAGATGCATAAAATAAATAACTCTGAAAAAATATAATAAAACAAAACAAAGAGAGTGGAAGGTGAGGATGGTCACGTAAGTTGTCCTTTACACCTGGGGGGCTGAAGAAGTGATGTCCACTTGCTCTTGCCTGGTGTAAGGCTCAAAACCACTTCTGATTCTAGCTCCAGGGGACCTTCTGGCTTCTGCGGGCACTGCACCCACATGCACATACATAGATACACATATACATATTATTAAAAATAGACATATAAAAATTAAAAAGGGAGCCATGGTGGCACACACCTTCAATCCCAGCACTCAAAGGCAGAGGCAGGCGGATCCCTGAGTTCGAGGCCAGCCTGGTTTACACAGAGAGGCTGCACAGAGAAACCCTGTCTTGATCAACAACAACAAGTTAAAAGAGGAAAATAGCCCAAACCACAGTTTGGCCAACGGTCCTCACCCACGGATAGTTCTGCACCCGGGGATTTTGCATAACTACATTTTCCCTGCATTTTTAGGTGCAGCAATTAGGGACGAAGATGTGCCTGGTGTCTGGTGGTGAGGAACAGGTGTCACCATTTGAATAGGGAGAGTCCCCACAGGCTCCTAGGACTCCTGTTGGTGGCGCTGTTCTGGAAGTTTCAAGGGGCGGGGCCTAGCTCAAGGAGGTGGGTCGTTGGGAGTGCGATGACACCCAGGCCCCTCCCAGAAGCTGTTGTCACACAGCATCAGGTGATGCTGAGCAACCATGGATGGGACGCTCATTTCAGTCCCGCCAGGCATCTGTCACCGCCCTGAGACTCCACAGGCTCAGAGCGTCGCATCAGCGTGTTCAGATGGAGGCAGCGGCTGCAGCAGTTCCCAGCAGGCGCATGCTCAAGTCAGGGCTGCTAAACCAGGAGCCTGAGGCAGGAGGACTGTCAGGAGCTTAAATCCAGCCTGAGACAGACAGACAGACGGACAGCTCAACAGATAAAGAGCTCTCCCCACAAGCCTGGCCACCTGAGCTCCATCTCCAGGACTGTTTTTTTTTTTTTTTTTCCCCGAGACAGGGTTTCTCTGTGTAGCTTTGCGCCTTTCCTGGAACTCACTCTGTAGCCCAGGCTGGCCCCAAACTCACAGAGATCCGCCTGCCTCTGCCTCCTGAGTGCTGCGATTAAAGGCGTGCACCACCACCGCCTGGCATATCTCTAGGACTGTTTAAAGGCAGAAGACAACTGGTTCTGTGGTGTCATTCTCTGACCACTACACATGGACTGCGGTATGTGTACACATACATGTGCACACATGCCCAAACACACACACACACACACACACACACACATGAACACATGAACACACATATACACATGCCCAAGCACACACACACACACACACACACACACACACACACACACACACATGAACACACATATACACATGCCCAAGCACACACTCAAGCACTTGCACACACATGCACACACACACAGAAGACTAGGAGAGGAAAATAGAGGATAGCTAATAGTCTCTGCCAGGTGGGTCTTGGTTTGGACCTCACTGAACAGTAGTGCAGTCATGCAATCAGTGCATGCGTGGCATAGCTCTGTAAGCCCACCTGCACATGTGCAAGGGAATCCTTAAGAAGCCGGACACAGACCCCTCCCCTCTCTTCTCTCTGTCCCCCCCCCCCCCCCCCCCCCCGCTTTCTGCACGTGTGTCTCCCCCAGGCCTGGTTGCTCTCTTCCATCCCCTCCTCCTAATGAAGCCCGATACTGGGTCTTGTCATGTCTCGTGACCTTTTCACACAGTAACAGCACCACTAGAGATTTAAAACAGCCGGGCGGTGGTGGCGCACGCCTTTAATTCCAGCACTCGGAGTCAGAGGTGGGCAGATCTCTGTGAGTTCAAGGCCAGCCTGGTCTACAGAGCAGTTCCAGGATAGGCTCCAAAGCTACACAGAGCTCCCTGACATTAGGGATAAACTTAATCATCTGGAGAGCAAGGCTCCTGACCCCTCAGGCAGAAGTTTCAGCTGTGGCATTTAAGGTGTACCATGGGAGAGATGAGAAAGCCCATGAACAGAATTGCCAAATGCTGGCACACGCCATCTGAGCGGCTGCATAAGGGCTTCCAGGTCCCTGTTTTAGAAAGCCAGGCGGTTTGTGTGTGCCCTGCCGGACTGTCAACTGAGCCTTGTTCAAAGTGCCACCTAGAGAGATAACTGGTCAGCTGACTGCCCTCATGCACCTCGTGGCATGGGGGACTCAAAGACCTCCAGCAGACTTCCTAGGCCTGCCTGGCCACAGGCTCACAGGGAACCCAGGATGCAGCATGTGGTGATCTGTTTCCTTCCTGTTGGACACTGAGCCACTTACTCAGTCCTGAGGGAGTTTTGGGGTCCCACCTCTCCTCATTTCCCTATTGTCGGGGTAGGACAGCCTTACCCACCTCACCAGACTAAATTGTGCTTCCAGGGGTACCTAATGGGAAAAGATTTTCCAGCTAAGGTAGGAACTTTCATTTCATTTGCTCCCTCCATGGGCTCAGACCAGTCAGCAGTGCTTCTCATGTACAGTGACACAGACAAGGCCCTGCTCTCTCTCAGGTTCCAGAGGACATCAGGATCCACTGCACTGTCCCCAACTCCAGAAGAATGAGGTCTCACCCCACAAGCTTTTCTCTTCCTAGTTCCCTCTTCTAATTAACTACTCAGCTAACTGTTACAGGATCACAATAGAGCTGGAGTCCAAGGACCATCAAGTATACCTAGGTGGTAAGGAGCAATAACATTCCAAAGGTATTTACACCCCCAGACCCAAAAGGGTCTAGGCACTGCAAAAACATACTTTAATATAACAATCTAGTACTGTTAAATGCTCTCAGCAATTGATCAACTGTGTCTCCTGGATGCTAAACTAATAAAGGAAACAGATGCCTTAAAATAATCTGTCTCTGAGAGCGCCTGTGTGGCCTGGACAGGTGCTGACCTGCTGACATCGCACGCAACCTAAGTCAGAAGCTCATTTTTTAGTAAAAGGGGGGACTTGTAGGTCCCTGGCCCTGTTTTGGGTAACTGTTGCCTTGCTTGCTGACCTTGACCTTCATATCCTCCCTATGTTAATTCCCTGCCAGGTTCCACCCTCCTGGATACTTAAGGGAAGCTCCTTGTCTGTATATCCAGCATATTGGGCATCAACAGCTTAGATGCAAGATTGCAAAACATCAGAAGCTAACTTCTGCCCTCCAGGGTTCTCCCATTGTGCTGTAAGCCAGTATTTAAGACCTCCTCCCTCCTTCAATAAATGACATTGGGCATTCAAAGGAAAAGGAAAAAGGAAAGAAAGAAATTGAAGACAGCGATGTTCTAAAACAGGAAGTGGTGATGGTGTCATGGGCCTATGAGGATGCTGGACTAAAGTCTATCAAATTGTGCAAACAGGAAAATTGTATACTATGTGAATTATCTGTCAATAAAGATCTTATATTAAAAAATAATCTGTCTCTGATAAAGCTTATCTCAGGTAAAAATTAAAAACAAATTCCTTGGCTGGGCAGTGGTGGCGCACGCCTTTAATCCCAGCACTGGGGAGGCAGAGCTAGGCGGATCTCTGTGAGTTCAAGGCCAGCCTGGGCTACAGAGTGAGTTCCAGGAAAAGCGCAAAGCTACACAGAGAAACCCTGTCTCGAAAAACAAAACAAAACAAAACAAAACAAAAAAAATCTCCCTCCCCCTTCTAACACTAACCAATGTAAGCAGAATGCTAAACACTTAACACTACAATGTCATGGTCACTAGCCCAAGACTTTAATTTTCTCATGACTGCTTCTTAATATGTTCAAAATTTTTCTGAGCTCCAGAAAATCCACCTGGACAGGTTAGCGAGCTCTGGAACCAGCTTGAATCCACCTGGACAGCAACTTGTCAGACAAATTCCCAAAGCAGCAGATGATCCCAGGATGCCTGTCTACCTCAGAAGCCTCCTTCCCTACCCCCCAAGAGTCAACTGACACCCATCAAGCCAGCTGGAAGCAGTTTTTGGGAGAAATGACACCCCTATTCCTGTTCACCTGCTCTTTTATAATAAGCAAAAAGTCTAAAATGTTAGGATTCTGCCACTCCTTCAGTTTAGGATTCTGCCACTCCTTCAGCTGCATGGCTGCACATTCGCAGTTCAGTAGCTAAACAAGGGATCTTATGTTTTACATCACCAGTGTGTTGCATGATTGCACAAATGCATGCAGTGCAGTCACACAATCAGTGCATGCCTGGCATAGCTCCATAAGCCCACCTGCGCATGTGCAGGGAAATCCTTAAAAAAGCCAGACACAGACTCCTCCCTTCTCTCCTCCTCTCTCTCTCTCTCTCTCTCTCTCTCTCTCTCTCTCTCTCTCTCTCTGCATATGTGTCTCCCCCAGGCCT
The DNA here is from genome assembly GCF_903995425.1 of Onychomys torridus. Classification (NCBI taxonomy): domain Eukaryota; kingdom Metazoa; phylum Chordata; class Mammalia; order Rodentia; family Cricetidae; genus Onychomys; species Onychomys torridus. Next base: position 62,256,310 of record NC_050459.1, on the reverse strand, counting down.
GGTTACTCTCTTCCATCCTCCCCCACCAATAAAGCTCTGATCCTGGGTTTTGTCATGACTTTTTTCCCCTAGTAACAGCACCGCTGTATATTTAAAACCGTAGCTCTTGTAGAGGATATGGGTTTGATCCCCAGCATTCACACGGCAGCTCAGAACCATCTGTAACTGCAGTTCCAGGGGACCCAGTGCCCTCTTCCGGCCTACATAAGCACTAGACACACACAGGGTGCATAGACTCACATGCAAAACTCTCGTTCATATAAAGATATAATTAATGATTTTTTAAAAAGAAAAGAGAAGCAGGGCTGGAGAGATGGCTCAGAGGTTAAGAGCACCAACTGCTCTTCCAGAGGTCCTGAGTTCAATTCCCAGCACCTGCATGGTGGCTCACAACCATCTGTAATGAGATCTGGCACCTTCTTCTGTATACATAATAAATAAATAAATCTAAAAAAAAAAAGAAAGAAAAGAGAAGCCTAGGTTTGGAGAAACCAGACTTTTCTAAATGCCCTTGAGGGAGTCCTGCATAGCTCAGTTTCCTCAGATGTGATATGGTTGTTTGCTGGAGGCTGTTAAGTCATGGTTGGCACAGCTAATACAGACCCATATTTTATTTCTTTTAATTAAACATTAACTCATATTTTTTCCTACTTAAAACAAATAAGGAAACTGAAGCCCAGAGTTGGGGGGAGCCTCCTCATTCCCTAACATGACATGCACAGAGAGCACAGCTGCTTTCCTGTTCCAGACATGATGGGAACATGCTTCTCAGTAGTAACTTCCCTGGCCTATGCCATGACAGACATCACTAATCCACCACGGCATCACTGATTCATCTGTGGTTGTACTCATAGTCACTTTATGTTCACCATTTAGTAAGAGGGCCCCACAGTTCATGTGTTTTTATCTGAGCATATCTACACCATCCCCGAGCAGAGATAGACAGAGACAGAGAGAGACAGAGATTATACCCATGCTCACACAAGGAGACTAGTTTCTCACAGCCTTACAGTTAGACATGTCCTAGTACTAGTTAATGACATAAGAGTACAAACAAGTTCTTCTAGGTGTTGCCTCTAATAGGAAGAGGCCTGCCAGCCCCCCACCCCCTCTCCCCCCTTCCCACTGGCAGCCATTGCCCTTGTCCCAGTGCCCCGGGGGTGCCGCTCATTTGTGCTGTGCTCAATGGAAAGACGGAGCTCGCAGCGTGAGCTTGTCTTAATGCTCCACCCGGATCCTTCTAATCAGCACAGCCATTCTCACTAGCCCCCTTTGCTAAGAGTCCTCTCGGCACGCACGGCACGGCACGCTTAGTCATTTCCTGTGTGCCTGGGGCGCTAAAGTTTTCTATTTTGGAGAGAAGTTGCCTGCGGAGTGTGATGAAAAGAACCGGAGCCCTGAGTGGACTGTGTGTGGGTCTCACAGTGGACGAGAGAGAGTGTGAACAGCAGAGAGAAGGAGGAGGGTGGGTGGGGAAGTGAAAGGTGAGGGTCATGGTTACAGGGTGAGTTGGTAAGTGTCTGTGAGCAACGGGAGAGAGGAGAGAGCATTGTGGTGATATACTGCGTACCCTAATAAAATTTACCTGAAGATCAGAGAACAGAACAAGCCACTAGATTAAACATGGAGGCCGGGCGGTGGTGGCGCACGCCTTTAATCCTAGTACTCGAAGAGCCAGGCGGATCTCGGTGAGTTCAAGGCCAGCCTGGTCTACAGCGCGAGATCCAGTACAGGCACCAAAATAACATGGAGAAACCCTGTCTTGAAAAAAACAAAAACAAACAAGCAAAAGGCCACCCTTGATTACATGAGATTGATTCGGTCTAGGAGAGAAACAGAGCCAGGCAATGGTGGCACACACCTTTGATCCCAGCACGGGGTGGAGAACGGTATATAAGGTGTGAGGAGAGAGGAACTAAAGCCTTTTCGGCTGAGGAGCCCTTTCAGCTGAGGACTCAGAACATTCAGTCCGAGGAGCTGTGGAGTTGGTGAGGTGACAAGTAGCTGTGGCTTGTTCCTTTGTCTCCCTGACTTTTCAGCATTTACCCCACTATCTATCTGGCTCTGGGCTTTTTATAAAAAGACCTATTTAAGATTCGTGTTACAGAGCATGGGTGGGGGGCCTGGTGAGGGAGATGGGAGAGCCAGGACAGTGGTGGTGGGAGACACAGGGAGGGCTGCAGAGACAGCTCAGTGGCACCTGCTCTTTCAGAGGACCTGGTTCAGTCCTCAGGACCCAGCACCCACATCAGGCAGCTCACAGCTCCAGGAGATCCGACAGCCTCTTCTGGCCTCTATGGGAATCCCCATACATATGTAACACACACACACACACACACACACACACACACACACACACACACAGATAAATTTTTAAAAAAGAAAATCTGCCTGCCTTTGCTGAGGTTAAAGGCATGCCCCACCACCACTCAGCCTAAGAAAGAAATCTTAAAAAAGAATAGATATAAGGTAGCAGCCTGGATACTGAAGGACAGAATGATGGAGGAAGTGTGGATGGGTGGGTGGGGGATGGACGGATTGTGTGTGCACAGGTGGGGGATGGATTGTGTGTGCACAGGTGAGTGATGGATTGTGTGTGCACAGGTGGGTGGGTGGGTGACATAGTGACAAGGTATGTCAAACCCAAAGGCCTCTTTCCCCCTGGCATTCTAGCATGAAACCTAAGCCGAGTCCTGGCATCTGTCTGTGTGGCCAGCTTCACTGCACACTGCCTGGCATGCACCTCCAGCTTGTGGGACGCTGTAGCCAGCAGCTCTCTGGGACAGAACCTCAGAGGCATCTGCCAGCTCCAGGCTCATTAGCAGGTATTTACAGCAGTAATCTACGGTCCCCAGGGACAGAGAAGGCCTAGGCATGAGACAGCAAGGGAAGGTCCCAGTGGTACTTGGGCCTCCTGTCTGGCAGAGGGGAGCCCCAGAGAGCAGCCCCAAATATCGGGCATCTGGCCCCTGGGTACACAGTGAGCTGGTGTGTTTTGTGATGTTGGGGACACTCACCTTTGTGACATCCAGTGAGAGTGGCCCGAAGCCTTCCACCAGGTGGCTGTAGGAATCCTGCCAGGGGCACCAGCATTGGGTGTGGGCAGGCACGGAACCAGCTCTGGGCTTGTTGGCACAGCTGCCCAATCATCGCTGGATGCGACGTAGCAAAGAAAAGGAGCCTGGCCAGGAGCTCGGTGTACAGGACACTGTTCTCTGCAATAAAGAGGTATGTCACCGCCAGGCTGAACCTTGCCACACTCCTACAGGACCACAGAAGAGAAGCTGGGACACCTCAACCCAGGCCCTGTCACCCTTTCTGCCTCGCTGTCTGTGTCCATCCATCCCCCTGCCTCCTGGACACAGACTAGCTGCCGGCCTCCAGGCTCTGCTGACCATGTTCCCTCTGCCTGGACCTCTTCCTCAAGGCAGGCATTGTCCTCCAAGGGCACTTCTCCATCAATGAGTTAATTCACTAATTATTCATTTTGTTATTGCCCAGATCAGCCTTGACTCCTGGGCTCAAGAGAGCCTTTCACTGCAGCTCCCCGAGTGGCTGAGATCCAGGTGGATGGGTGAGGGGGTGGGGTGAGGAAGCAGGAGGATGGACCGATTGGTGTGTGGGGTGTTGACGGATGGGAAGTAGGTGGAGGGATGGGAAGGTGGGTGGTGGGTGGGAAGATGGACAAATGTGAGGGTGAGAGGCTGATGGATGGATGGGCAGATTGGTAAGGTGTGGAGGGAAGACTGGAAGAGTGGGTAGACAGACAGATGGAAGAAGAAAGACGAGGGGAGTGGGAGGGGCAGTGGATAGGTGAGCTGTGCCAGCTTTCAAATGCCACCTCCGTCAAACTCATTCCCAGACTCCAGCCCAGTTCCCCCTCCCCAGGCTGCTCTAGACTTCCTCTCTGGAGCCCATTCGGCAGCCCTCAGACCCCACCCCGCTCTTTAGCTAGCCAAGTGTGTCATCCGCCTGGCTATCGATGCACAGACACCCAGTGGGCACTTCTGTTCAGTGTGGTGGCACATGCCTGGTATCCCATCTCTCTGGAGGCTCAGACAGCAGGATTAAGAGTTCAAAGCCAGGTTCAGCTGAATATCATGATCCTGACAGAGAGAGGACAGAGGCTAGGGATTACCAGTGGGTAAATGTGCTTGCTGCCAAACCTGATGACCTGAGTTCGATACCCAGGACCCAGGAGAGAGCCAACTCCCTCAGCTGTCCTCTGACTTCCCCACACAAGAGACGGCTCAGAGGTTAAGATCACTGCCTGTTCTTCCAGAGGTCCTGAGTTCAATTCCCAGCTCACCTGTAATGAAATTTGTTGCCCTCTTCTGGCCTGCAGGCATTCATAGAGGGTGTGAGGGAGAGAGAGGGAGAGAGAGAAGCTAACCACGTGGGCACACACACACACTTTTGAAATGGAGGAGGCCGAAGAGAATTCACAGGTTTTGAACATGCACCCACAATCAGGTGGCTCACATCCACCTATAACTTAAACTCCTCTACCCGCCATGGGCACCTGCACACACATAGGAAAATAAAAATAAAAATGGAGGATCAGAAACAGCTCCATGAAAGCTACCCTGGAGCCTGCTGCGACACTGGAAACACTATCCCTACCCGGCTGCCAGGCTCCAAACATGCACGGAAATGCCCTGGGAACACACTGCTGTAGCGCCCTCTGGTGGTGATATTTTCACCGCACCCTACCCCAGATCTTGCTGTGTGTGTGAGTGTGTGAGAGAGAGAGAGTGTGTGTGTGTGTGTGTGAGTGTGAGAGAGTGTGTGTGAGTGAGAGTGTGTGTGTGAGTGTGTGAGTGTGTGTGAGTGAGAGAGTGTGTGTGTGAGTGTGAGAGAGTGTGTGTGTGAGTGTGAGAGAGTGTGTGTGAGTGAGAGAGTGTGTGTGAGTGAGAGAGTGTGTGTGTGAGAGAGTGTGTGTGTGTGAGAGTGTGAGTGTGTGAGAGGGAGAGAGTGCCAAGCCCTGAGCTTGGTCCCAGCACCATAGGAGCCAGCAGTGGTGGCACACCGTCGCCATCCCAGCACTTGGGAGGCAGAGGCAGGAGGATCAGGGTTCAAGGTCATCCTTCACCACATAAAGAGTTCAAAGCCAGCCTGGGACACATGAGACTCAAACAATTTACAGGAAGTGTGTAGAGCCTTCAGGTTCTTAGAGCCAGAAAGCAGCCCAGGAGGAGAATCCAGGACCCGGGCAGGGCGGTGGGGAACGGGGTGTCATAGGAACCAGTCACAGCGAGGAGGGAGGGCTGTGATGATTCTGCAGCTGTGGAGGGAACCTACGGCCACGGAGTGTCTAAGCAGGTGACAGTGCTGGCCTTACAATCACGGGAGTTTAAGTTTGATCCCAGCACCGGCAAAGTCCAGCCTGGTGGTGCGCACCTTAACTGTGGAGGCAGAGACAGGTGGGTCTCTGGAGCGCAACAGCCATCAAAGACACGCCTGACACACCTCGTAGACACACTCGTCAGGCACACCTTTCAGGAACACCCACACATCACATACACACACACACATCAGAAATATCAGATATACATATTAGACAGACATACATCTTGCACATACACACACATGCCAGACACACATCAGGCACACAGAAGTCAATGACACCCACTGGACACACTTATCTGACACATTTATAAGTCATACCCAGAAGTGTGGCTTGCCAAAGTCTAAGATTAAATACTTAAAAAACTTAATCTTTTAGTGGGGCATGGTGGCACCCACCTATATTTCCAGCACTCAGGAGGCAGAGGCAGGTGGATCTCTGAGTTCAAGGCCAGCCTGGTCTACAGAGTAAGTTCCAGGACAGCCAGGGCCACACAGAGAGACCTTGTCTTGGAAAACCAAAAGACAAAAACAAACAAAAAACCACCCAACTTTTTTGAATTGTTTGACAGTTTAATTCTTTAAATTTCATTTCATTTCTTTCTTTGTGTATGAATGTGTACATGCAGACACATGTACATATACCCTGGTGCATGTGTAGAGGTCAGAGGACAATCTGTGGGAATCACTTCTCTCCTCCTACCATGGGGGTCCCAGGATTGAACTTGGGTCATTAGGCTTGGCAGCAAGCGTCTTTATCTGGTGAGCCATGGAAGAAGATCCTCCACTTTACTTTGTGAGGTAAGAGCTCTCACTGAACCTGAACTCCCATATTTAGCTAGACTGGGATCTGCCTGACTGTACCCCTAACTCTGGGGCTGCAAGTGCATGCTGCTGCACTGAGCTTTGAAGTGGGGCTGGGGATCTGAACTCAGGTCCTTCAGGTCCTCAGGCTTGGACAGCAAAACTTTACTGAGCCATGTCCCAGGACCTATGCTTTTCCTCCTCCTGCTCCTCCTCCTCCTCCTGCTCCTCCCCCTCCTCTTCCTCCTGCTCCTCCTCTTCCTCCTCTTTCTCCTCCTCCTCTCCTCCCCCTTTCCTCCTCTTCCTCCTCCTCCTCCTCCCCCTCCTCTTCCTCCTGCTCCTCCTCCTCTCCTCCCCCTTCCCTCCTCCTCCTTCTTCTGACAGGCCTGCACCTCGAACTCCATCTCCACTCTTCTGATCTATTCTTGCTTTGGGTCATCAACTCCCTGGCTTCATCAAGTTGCAAGAACACAGTGCCCTGTGGCATTCGGCTGCCCTGGTGCCAACAGGATCCCGCAGAACCGGACCTGAGACAATGATCAACCAGAGCACACTGCCCCAGGGTGGCTCAGCTTTCCTTTGTTCCTCCCCTGTGATCCCAAGACTTCAGTGAGCTCCTCACATGGACAGTGCTCCCGTCCCCAGACTGCTGGTTTTGTCCCTGATGCGACCATACAGAGGACAAAGTCCATTCTTGTGCTCACTGTCACGTCTTTGTCTTTGTTTCTTTGGGTTTTTGTTGTTGTTGTCATTGTTCCTTGGACTGAGACAGAGTCTCTCTGTGGAGCCCTGGCTGTCCTGGATCTCACTCTGTAGCCCAGGCTGGCCTCGAACTCACAGAGATCCGCCTGCCTCTGCCTCCCGAGTGCTGGGATTACAGGTGTGCGCCACCAAGCCAGGCTCTGTCTGTTTTTGGTGCTCTCAGAGTCTCACGGAGCCCAGGCTGACTTGAACTTGCTAAGTTTGAAGTTAGCTGAGGAAGGCTCTGAACTCCCAATCCTCCTGCCTCAGTCTCCTGAGTGCTGGGAAGCCAGGTGTGTGTTGATGCAGAGGCTTGCTGCCCAGCTTGTCTCCTGTCAAGACAGGTGTAAGGCTGGGGTTTCCTCTGGGAAGCTCCGGTGTTGGGGCTCTAGCCTGGGATTCTAGCACCAAGGTCAATCTCAGCTCCCCCCTCCCCATTTTATTTCCAAATAAAATACCACCTTGGGGCAGGCAGGAGGGCTCAGGAGCAAAGGTGATGGCCATCAACCAGGCCACACATGATTGAAGAAGAGAACTGATCTCCTCACCCGCACTGTGGCGCATACACTTACATAACACATGCATGTACTTAAGGAAAAAGCAACACATAAAACAAGAGCCATCTGAAGCACCTACTGGCAAGCCTGTGAGACCCTTCCTGCCCAGATGAAGAGGTAATTTTTACAAAGCTGCACATGGTGGCTCACACACACCTGTAGTCACAAGACCGAGGCAGGGGCATCACAGCTTTGAGGCCAGCATGAATTAAGAGTGAGAGTGTGTCTTGAAAGGAAGGGAAGACAATCTTTTGAGAGCATGTGCTTCTCTCCTGTGTGTGCACACATGTGCATGGCTCTGTTCAAGCAAGCTCTCACACCATAGCTCACGCTAGCCTGGAACTTACTGTGTGGTTCAGGCAAGCATCGGATTTGCAATAATTCTCCAGCCTCAGTTTCCTGAGATCTGGGAAAACAGGTGCATCTGCTCCACAGCTGACAGTGATCATTCTGTGTGTGTTGTATGCTCATGTGTACATGCTACATGTGTGAAAATATGCATGCTCATGTGTATATGTTCATGTGTGCATGTCTCTGGGTGTGCGCTCATATGTGCACATTTGCATTCCTGTATGTGTCGTGTGTGTGCATGTTTATGTGTGCAGTTTGTGTGTGTGCTCATGTGTTCATGTTTGCATGCTCACATGTGTGTGCATGTGTGTGCACATGTGTGTGGTGCCAGAGGTCACCATCAGGTGTCTTTCCTTGATTCTAGTATCAGTATCTCACAGACCTTGGAGCTCACAGGTTCAGCTGGCCAGACCCAGTAATCCTCCTGCCTCCACTCCACCCCCAGCACTGGAATTGCAGATGTGCAGCCCCACAGCTGGCTTTTTACCTGAGTGCTGGGGATCTGAAGTCAAGTCCAGTTCTCATGACAAACACTTTGCTGACTGAGCCGTCTTCCCCAACCCTGTGATTATTCTCATCTATTTCATCAATTAAAAACCTGTGGAACAGCGGGGCGGTGATGGCGCACGCCTTTAAACCCAGCACATGGGAGGCAGAGGCAGGCGGATCTCTGTGAGTTCGAGGCCAGCCTGGGCTACAGAGTGAGTTCTGGTACAGCCAGGGTACACAGAGAAACACTGTCTTGAACAATAACAACAACAATCCATGGGACTTACTCTTCTCTGTCACTTAAGTTTGGGTGCAATTCCCTTTGCCCCCCGAAATACTTCCTGTCTGGAGGACAAAGCGGGTCCAGAGGAGGGATAGCATTGGTTTTCAGGTTTTGTCCCAAAGTTCTTCCTGATTGCATTCCAAATTCTACAAGTTAGTAGACCAGAAAGTGACACGGTGGGTGGGTAGACAGAGACACAGACAGGTGGGGGGGATGGGTGGAGGGTGGGAGATGGGTGGGGATGGGGGATGGGTGGATAGACAGAGACACATACAGATGGGGTGAGGGTGGGGGATGGGGGATAGTGGGAGATGGGGTGAGGGTGGGGATGGGGGATAGTGGGAGATGAGGGGAAGGTGGAGGATAGGAGGATGGGGGATGGGTGGGTGGGTAAATGATGCAGAATGGAAGGTGGGGATTGATGGGTAGATGAGGCCAGGCAGTGGTGGCACACTCATTTAATCCCAGCACTCAGGAGGCAGATGCAGGCAGATCTCTGTGAGCTCAAGGCCAGCCTGGTCTACAGAGTGAGTTCCAGGACAGGCTCCAAAACTACACAGAGAAACCCCATCTCGAAAAACAAACAAACAAACAAACAGATGGGTAGATGGATAGATAGGTAGGTGGATGGATGGATGGATGAGTAGATGAGTGAATGATTGACAGATGGAGATATAGGTTGGTGAAAAATCAACTTGCAGTTCCATGGGCTTCTGAGGTTTCTGGAGAGCAGTGCAGAGCATATCCTCCTGTCAGGCCAGGACACTCACCCATGCCCCGGAGCTCCACAGCAGGGCGGCACAGCTGGAGGGCTTCTCTGACCAGACTGACCTCAGGAGAGTCCATGTGAGGGGCACACATGTCAAAGTCACCCAGCAGGTCCTCAATGCCCCCAGAGATGCCCCTGCAGGAGATCCAGCTCATGTTCCCTGTGGAGGGCAAGGAGTGAGGAAGGCAGGCCCTTGCTTACTACTGGCTCATTCTGAGGGTACGAGAATGGCCGCCCTTCCTTTCTCCCTGGGGTTCTTGAACTCTGAAGTTCTGGTACTGAGGCTGATAGTTTCTATGGTGGGCACTGAGCTGTGATTGATAGAACATGACCTGGCCTCCACCCCAGATGCTGCCAACACCTCAGAAATGTCTCCAGGATTTGCCAAGTGTCTCCTGGAGGAAGAATGTCCTTTGAAAATCACAGGTATGAGTGTGGATGGGAAAATAAGTGGATGGAATAGATATGTAGACAACCATCCACCCACCCACCCATCCATCCACTAGTCTGTCCTTCCATCCATCCATCCATCCATCCATCCATCCATCCATCCATCCATCCATTCTTCTACTCGTCCACCCATTCATGCACTCATCTACCTACCAACCTACTCATCCATCCATCTAGTCATCAATATATATACATAGACCCATCTATCATTCATTAATCCATTAATCAATCCACCCATCTATTCATATACCTGTCTATCTGTCCATCCATCTATATATATATATATCTACCCATGTATGTGTCAATTTATCTATCTATTCATTTATCTGCCACACCTTTATTGGCTTACCTCTGTAGTTTTCCCTTCAGTGCCAACTTCTATCCACCCATCCTTACACACCTCTATCCCTCATCCATTCACCCAGCTTTCTGCCCATTCATCTATTCATCCATCTGTCCACCTTCTCAAAGGAAGAATGTTCTTTGAGAATCACAGGTATGTATGTATGCGTGCGTGCGTGCGTGTGTGTGTGTGTGTGTGTGGATAGATGGATGGGTAAGTGGATAGATGGATGGATGGATGGTTGGGTGTATGGATGGATGAGTGGATGGGTGTGTGGGGGACATCTATGGCCCTCACGGCAACCCTTACCAAGCACCTCCTGCTTCAGCTCCTCCATGCGGCCCGCGTGCAGCAGATGGAAGGGCAGTTCTGTCAGCTTCCTCTGGTTGGCGACTGTGCCCGAGAACCACAGTGGCTGTGGGGCCACCTGGTGGGGAGGGAGGGGATGAGCTTGGGCTCGAACTCAAGTACTTTTCTTCACTGCATGAACACTGGCCAAGCTGGCACCAGATGGTACTAGAGGGGACAGGAACATAGTGGCCAATAGAGCTACCCACCACCCCACAGCCGGGCTGGGCCAGATGGAGGGACCGGGGCTTGAGCGTTTCAAGGATGAGGCATGGAAGGGAAACGGAAAAGTTCTCCTGAACTTGGGACATCGGAGCAGGGCCTCGGAGGACGAGTAGGAGTCTGGTAAAATATGTCAGAGCAGTGGCATTGCCAGGCACAGAACAGCGTCCAAGTTATGGACGCCAAGGCACACATGGGAGAGGACCAGGTGGAAGTGCATGCAGGTTGACTGGGGGGTGGGGTAGGGGGGTGGGGTGCTGCTCTTTGGTCTCTTCTGTGTGGGCCCTGGTAATCACGTGTGTGTGTGTGTGTGTGTGTGTGTGTGTGTGTGTGTTTGTGCACGCGCATGCGCGCGCGTACGCGCGCGCGCGTGTATCACAACTCTTCCTCAATTGTGCTCCACATGACTTTTTAAGACAGGCTCACACTGAACCACATCAACTGTGGTAGACAGACTGGCCATCTAGCTCCAAAGAGCCACCGAATTCCTCACCACAGGCTTTTCATTTTGTTTGAGACAGGGTCTCACTACACAGCCCTGGCTGTCCTGGAACTCACTCTGTAGACCAGGCTGGCCTCGAACTCACAGAGATCCACCTGCCTCTGCCTCCCGAGTGCTGGGATTAAAGGTGTGAATACCAGCATGCCTGGCCGTGTCTGCCTTTTTATTTAAGGTTTCTTTTATTTTATGTATATGGGTGTTTTGCCTACTTGTATGCCTGTGCACCACATGGGTACAGTGTTCATGGAGGCCAGAAGAGGGCACTGGATTCCCTGGAACTGGAATTACAGACGTGAGCAGCCATGTAGGTGCTGGGAATCAACCCAGGGCCTGGGGGGGAGCAGCCAGTGATCTTTTGGTTTGGGTTTGGTGTTTCCAGACAGGGTTTCTCTGTGGAGCTCTGGCTGTCCTGGAACTTGCTCTGTAGACCAGGCTGGCCTCAAACTCACAGAGACTTGCCTGCCTCTACCTCCCAAGTGCCGGCATTAAAGGCGTGCGCCACCACAGCTGGGCTGCAGCAGAGAGCTCTTAACCGCTGAGCCATCTCTCCAGTGCCTGGTTTTTTATGTGGGTTCAAAATTCAGCCATGATGCAAGTCTTCATGTAAAGAGAGTCACAGCTCTGTCCTCAGGTGCAGCGAGGAGACACCTGTGGACAGCGGAGAGGCTGTACCTTCCCGGCTGAGCAGCTGACACAGTGGGATGTGGCAAGTCTTCAACAAGTCCCAGTGCGGACTGACATTTTGATTTTAACCTTATCAGTGGCAAGAGGGATACACCGATAAACATTTAGTGCATACACCCACTATGTCTCCTGAGCCCTGAATGATATTCAGGGGCTGAAGGAGCACCTCGAAGCTGTGGAAGAGACCTGAAGTGGCTTTGGAGGGTGTTTTGAGTGGGAGAGAAGGCAAAGGACAGCCATGTCAGGGGATGCTCTAGGAACGGAGTGGCAGGTGGCCTCACCTTGCGGTCCAGGTTTAGAGGTTTCCCCACGCGTGGCAGGGTGATGAGTTTCTTGGTGCCCTGGCTCCAGGCTCCAGAGAAGAATTCAGCTAACATGCTATGTCTCTTGGATCTCTCAGGCCCAGACAGGTATCGAACCTGGATCACCTTGGACAGCTGTCTGTGGAGAAAGGGCACAGGCTGGTGGCCCAAGGGATGGTGCAAATGCAGGACTGTCTGTCCACTCCATGTCCTGTTTTCACTTAACACTGGTCTCAGAAATGGCTTTTTCATTTCTTTTTCCCTTAAGAAGTTTTGCCTCTGGCTGAGTGGTGGTGGCGCACGCCTTTAATCCCAGCACTCAGGAGGCAGAACCAGGCGGATCTCTGTGAGTTCAAGGCAAGCCTGGTCTACAGAGCAAGATTCAGGAAAGGCACCAAAACTACTCAGGGAAAACTTGTCTCAGGAAAAAAAAAAGTACATAAAGAGTTTTGTGGGTTGGGGGTTTAGCTCAATGGTAGAGTGCTTGCCGAGCAAGCAGAAGGCCCTGGGTTTGGTCCTCAGCTCCGTTAAAAAAAAAAAAAAGGAGTTTTGCTTCTGAGGGCAATGAGATGGCGCAGTAGATAGGGGTGCTTGCCGCCAAGCCTCATGGTCGGAGCTCAACCCCTGCCACTTACATCGCAGGAGGAGAGAACTAACTCCCACAAATTGTCCTCTGACCTCCACACACACACCATGGCACACACCCACACCTACATGCTACAGAAATAATAAGTAAATGCAAAAAAGAACCTTTGATCTGGTGTGGTGGGTGGCACAAGACTGTCACTGTAGCTCCTCAGAGGCAGGAGGGTCACAAGTTGAAGCCATGTGCGGCTAGGCTGAATTGGGAGCTCAAGACCAGCCTCGGCAACTTAACAAGACATCACGGCAAATCAAAAGAGGCTGGGAAGAAGGTTTAGTGGATAAAGTGCTCACTCTGCAAGCACGAGGATCTGAGTTCAAACCCCAGCACACACACACGTGAAAGCCTGGTGAGGTGGGAAGCACCTGCAATCCCAGAGCTTGAGACAGAGCAGAAACAGCAGGAGTCTAGGAGGCTTGTTGTACAGCCAATATGGCTGAATTGGTGATCTCCAGGTTCAGTGAGAGACCCTGTCTCCAAATACAAGGGTGACAGAAGTCAAACCTGAGGTCAACGTCTGTCCTTCATAAGTGGTGAGGGCACCACAGACAAATGCATGTCACACACACACACACACACACACACACACACACACACACACACACACACACACACACAAGAATCCCAGTCAGTGAGGGGCTGGGGGCGTGGTCAGGGTGGAGCCCCGCCTAGAATCCCCAGTGAGGGGCTGGGGGCGTGGTCAGGGTGGAGCCCCGCCTAGAATCCCATAGCACCTCACACAGCACTCAAATAAACAAAACAGACAACTTAGGTGTGTAGAGTTTACACTGGGACTGGTTTGTGCTAGATTGCATGAATACCCGAGAAGAGGAAGTCAAGGAATTGCTTGGGAGCCTGTGCTCTCAGGGTCCCACAAAGACAGTGTCCCTCCCCAGGGCCCACCTGTGAGCGATGGCCAGCAGCGTGCAACCATCCACAGGCCTTCTGGTCAAGCAGTGTCCCAGGTCCCGGCGGAGCCGTACCCACAGTAGCGGCGGGAAGCGCAGGAGCTCCTTGCTGGGCGGTGTCCAGTCCCTGTAAACAACCTGCAGGACCTCATCATCCAAAGACAACACATCCTTCAGCTCCGCCTCCGAGAGACCGTACCTGTGGAGCAAGGAGGCACAGCACACTGTGGAGGCCCTGCGATGAGGATGCTCAGGGATCATGTGTGCAACTTCCGTCAGGGAACCTCCAGCACAGACCATTGCAGATGCCTCCCCTTCACACACATCTGCAGAGCCATGCACAGGCCACTCTCCAGGTCTGGGGTGGCGGGGTGTGAGGTGTGTGGTGTGTGCCAATCAGGCATAGTGACACACCTCTGTCATCCTAGCACTGGGGAAGTACAGGCAGGAGGATCCGGCGCTCAAGGTCATCCTTAGCTACATAGTGAGTTCCAGGACAGCCTGGGCTACATGAGAGTCTGTCTTAAAATTTTTTAAAAGAGATAAAGAGCAGGGCATTGGTGGGATTCGCCTTTATCCCAGCACTCCGGAGGCAGAGGCAGGCAGATCTCTGAATTCAAGGCCAGCCTGGTCTATAGAGAGAGTTCCAGGACAGCCAGCGCTGCACAAAGAACTCCTGTCTCAACAAACCAAAACCAAACCAAACCAGGCTGGAGAGATGGCTCAGTGGTTAAGAGCCTGTCAGAAGGAATGGAGTTCAAGCTTGCAAGTCAGGCTGCTCACAGCTATCTGCACCTCCAGCTCCTGGGGATCTGTCCTACAATGAGGCACACGGACATGTACACACCTATATGAATAAATATTTTAGAGCAGGGCGTGATGGCACATGTCTTTAATCCCAGCACTTGGGAGGCACAGGTAGATAGATGTCTGTGAGTTCAAGGTCAGCCTGATCTATGTAGCAAGTTCCAGGACAGACAGGGCTATGTAGAGGGACCCTATTTCAGAAAACAAATAAAAATAAATAATAAAAAGGCTAGAGCTAACATAAATGGACATGTACATTTAGTATGCACAAAACACATGTGTTCATTATATGGCATCTATAGTACATATTATGTCCATGTCAGGCATAGATTGTAGAACTTATTCTATTGGGCTGAGAATGTGGCTCAGAGGGCAAAAGGCATCAGTTGCCAACACTAATGATCTAGTTCAATCTCTGGGACCCATATGGTGGAAGGAGAGAACTGACTCCTGTAAGTAGAAGCAGGTGGAGCTCTGTGAGTTCGAGGCCAGACTGGTCTACAAAGTGAGCTCTAGGCCAACCAGGGCTACATAATGACATCCTGTCTCAAAAAACCTACAATTTGAGGTTGGAGAGATGGCTCAGTGGTTAAGAGCACTAGCTGTTCTTCCAGAGGTCCTGAGTTCAATTTCCAACAACCACATGGTGGCTCACAACCATTCGTAATGAGATCTGGTGCCCTCTTTTGGCCTGCAGTCATATCATACGTGCAGACAGAACACTGTATACATAATAAATAAATAAATATTTTTTAAACCCCTAAAATTTGGGGTTGGGGATTTAGCTCAGTGGTAGAGCACTTGCCTAGCAAGCACAAGGCCCTGGGTTTGATCCTCAGCTCCAAAAAAAAAAAAAAAAAAAAAAACCTAAAATTTGTTGTACTATATTAATATATTAATAGTTGGATTAGTTGTATATTACTATTACACCATAATATGTTAAATATAATAATATAGTGTGTTGAGTATAAAATATTACTATGATACCAATATAATGTCAGTTATGTTACCACATCATGCCATATTAATTTTATTTTTTATAGGTTTTTTTAAAGATTTATTTATTTATTATGTATACAGTATTCTGCCTGCATGTGTCCCTACAGGCCAGAAGAGGGCACCAGATCTCATTACAAGTGGTTGTGAGCCACCATGTGGTTGTTCAGGACCTCTGGAAGAGCAGTTAACCACTGAGCCATCTCTCCAGCCCAATAATTTCTTTCTTTCTTTCTTTCTTTTTTTTTTTTTGTTTTGTTTTGTTTTGTTTTTCGAGACAGGGTTTCTCTGTGTAGTTTTGCGCCTTTCCTGGAACTCACTCTGTAGCCCAGGCCTCGAACTCACAGAGTGCTGGGGTTAAAGGCATGCACCACCACTGCCCAGCCCAATAATTTCATATTGCTCACATTATACTATTCTGCTACATAAAAATGTCACTGATAAATTCATACCAGCCACATAATTACTATGTCATCTCTGCTTGTGAATTGCATGGAATTAGATGTTACATGTATGTGCATGTATCTCTCTAGGGTACACTGACTATTGCCTTACTCTAGACTGCTGAGCAGAGCCCCTGGACCACTTACGAATGCCAAGGACAGCTCTTCCCCTGTCCTAAGTGACAGTACCTGCAGCCTCTGTCAAGACTCCCCCAGGGCTGAATGTTCTGCAGTGAGAACCTCATTTTTTTTTCTTTTAAAGATTTATTTTATTGTGAGTTTCATGTGTGGGTGTCTTAGACTGCTTTCACTTGTGATAAAACACTGACCAAAAGCAACTTGGGGAGTAGATACACGTTGGCACACACCTTTAATCCCAGCACTTGGACAGCAGAGGCAGGTGGATCTCTGTGAGTTCTAGACCAGCCAAGGCTACAGAGTGAGACCTTATCTAAAAAACATAAAGGAAAAAAAAAACCCGCAACTCAGAGAGGAAAATGTTTGCTTACAGGTCATGGTTCATCCCGGGGAACCAGGGCAGGCACTCAAGGCAGGTACCTGAAGCCCAGGGCTGGCACCGCCCACAGTGGGCTGGGCCTGCGTATCAATCAGGAATTAAGAAAATGCTCCAGAGACTTGCCCACGGGCCACTTGGACAGGGCAATTCTTCCCCTGGGGTTCTCTCTGCTGGGGTGTGTCAGACTGACCACCAAGATCAGCCACTAGAACCCGGGTCCTTGCAAGAGCAGTCAGTGCTCTTAGTCACTGAGCCATCTCTCCAGTCCAGGGACCTCTTTCTTTGAGTCGGTTCTGCCTTGTGAGCACATCTTTCCACTATCCTGTGCTTCACCATGTGAACAAGGTTGCTGCAGGCTGCAGGAATATACCATAAGAACTCAGCTGGTTATGGCAAAGTCACTACCTGGAGGGATCAGGGAATTCCTCCAGAGGAAGCTAAATTCCAAGGAGTTTTTGGTGTTATTTGGCTTGTTATATATCAGCTATCTTCTGTTATGGAAATCATGAGTGCCTTCATAGTTTTCCCAATTGACCTTTCCCTAAGAAGAGCTAACAGTGTGGACTGATCACTCTCTGGACATACACATTCCAGGTATTTGGAGAACAGCCTCAGGAAAGGCTTCCTCTGGAATCAGATACCTCCCTTAGCTACTTTCAAGGACTAACAGGAGACACCGCCTAGGTTGATGCCCAACTTTCAAGGACTAACAGTGCTAACAGCCCACACGCAAGTTTCCTGACTTAAGGTAAATTCCACAAGGAGACACCGCCTAGGTCAGGTGGACATTAAGTAACAGCTTTACACAATTTGGCTTGGACCCTCCCTTTTTATACTGGGACTTCCAGAGTGTGGGACGGAGAAGAAAAAAGAGAATGGAAGAACTAGATGGGTAAGAACTTGAGAGGAACAAACTGAGATGGGGAAGAACTAGATTGAAGGGCTAGAAGAGAGTACTAGAGGAACGAGATGGAAGATGAGGAAGAGTCAGATGGGAAAGAACAAGATGGGAGAGAAGGAGATGGGAGAGCAGCTGAGATGGGAAGGAACTAGATGGATGAGAACCTAGAAGGGACAGAACTAGATGAAGGAATTAAGATAGAACAGGAAGGGGACAGTAGATAAATATAGAGAGATATCAGGCAAGAAAGAAGCTAGACATGAGAGCAGAATAGAAGCTGTGTAGAGAGAGAACTATCACATAATAATAAAGTGTATGAACTAAGGAGTTCTGTGTACATAGATTCATTTCTTTTCTTCAAAGATTAATTATCAACTGGTTGTAGATTCTTCCCGGACCCTGGGAGGGCACTATCGAGGGGCTGGACCCACATAGTCCCCGATACAAGGTATGTTCTCATGGATGTGCCTGGACTCTGATCGCCCTTCAGGGGCCGCCTGCATCAGTTAGTTTCTGTCTCCCTGGATTTGGGTATTGGAACAACAAACCAGGAGAACAGTGCCTTGTCCCCAGCTGACGAGCTCACAGGTCCCCCTAGCTCTGGGCCAGTTGACATTCTCAGGGGCAGAGGGAGAGCAGAAGACTCGCCAGTGTTCAGAGGGAACCCCGAGGCAGAGGGGCTGAGATCAGATTCACAGAACCTTCTCATTTCAATAACAAACAACTTCGTTTCTTCCACACTGACTTGCCTGCGGTACTGTTTGCCCCATGGTGTGTCAGACAATCAGCACATCGTGGGATCTGGGGTTCAATCTGCAATCTAGGTTACATCCCTGGAACCAGCTGGAAGGCGGTTCCCTCAG
Organism: Onychomys torridus; assembly: GCF_903995425.1. Lineage (NCBI taxonomy): Eukaryota > Metazoa > Chordata > Mammalia > Rodentia > Cricetidae > Onychomys > Onychomys torridus. The sequence goes on along the minus strand of NC_050459.1, from coordinate 62,238,041 downwards.
CTGCATAATGGAATGACGCTCTTGCTTCTTCATGTTTGTTTACTGTTGTTTGAGACAAGGTTTTGCTCTGTAGCCCAGGCTGGCCCAGAACTCACCAACCTCCTGTCTTAGCTTCCCAAGGGCTGTTTTGTGATTGTCTGGTTTGGGTTTCAGACTGTCCTCAGCAGCTTGAGGGGTACTGAAGAGGAAAAAAAATGATGTTCACACAGCTCGGGACAGTGTGTGCTCGCGGGCGAGGGACCCACAGACAGCGCATAACAGATGTGAGGTACACAGTGCACAGAAAGATGGGAGAGGGAACGATGGCTAACACAGGCTGGAACACGGGACATGTGCATGCTCGGTAACTGATGGAAGAGATGATAGATAATATAGATAGACAGACTATGTAGGTGATGGATAAGGGAAAGACAGGCAAGGAGAGTGAGCAATGGGAGAGGGGGAGGAGGGAGGGGGAGGGAGGGAGGGAGGGAGAGAAGGGGGGAGGGAGGGAGGGAGGGAGGGAGGGAGGGAGGAAGAAGCAGGGAGGGGGACCAGAAAATATAACGAAGCAATGCAGCATGGCCTTCTGCAGCTGGAATAGGGGAACAGCTCCAACACCAGGAGTAAAATAATCGCACGATCATCTCCAAACAGAGGCAGAGGTCGTGACTGACAGCCCTTGTAATAACACATCCTGGCCACCGGGAGGAAGAGGCTGGTAGGCAGACAGTTCCAGGCCACCCTGGCAAGGAAGCCACAGGCACAGGGGCTGCAGACGCACAGCCCCAGTCACCGGCAGAGGCCCAAATGCGCGTGTGCCTCTGCTCATGCCCAGCTGGCTGTCCTCCCTCCCACACAGTACAGGCTCAGACCGTGGATGCTGTGCTGTGCTCTGGTTGGGTCCTCCCACCTCAGTGAACAATCAAGGCAACACACACACAAGCGCACACAAGCACAGAGGCATGTACACGCATGAAGAGGCATGCACACAGACACACACACACATCACGTGAACACACACAGATATACAGAGACATGCACACACATGCACTTACAGAGACATGAACACACACATGTGCACACACACAGAGATACACACAGACATGCATACACATAAGCACAGAGACATGCAGAAACACAGACATGCACACACATCTCTCACACACACACACACAAAAATACACACATAGAGGGACACACATGCACATACAGAGAGATACACACACACTCACACAGGCATACACACACAGGCACAGACACACACACACACATGCCTGAGTGTGCCTGTACATATAGACACAGACACACGTGCACAGGTCAACCAGATCCAGACAATGCCTTACTAAGTCTTCCTCTCAAGCGACTCCGCATGTCAAGGCAGTCAAAGCCAACCACCACGGCCATGAGGTGATAACCCCCATATGCAACAGACTGGCCACCAGCATTGTACAAGTGCCGACTGAAATCAGAAATAAAACAAGCCACTCTCTCCTCTTGTCCAACAGACAGTTTGCAACCTTAGCCAGAGCGATGTAAGACGGACCTGATGGCTGAGGCTCAGCCCTACAGCACACGCCTGACCTCCACAAAGCCCTGGCTCTGTCCAGATCCCTGCAGAAAGGAAGGAAGAGGGGGCTGCCTGTGACTACCGGCCCCAGCGGGGATCTGCTGCATCCATCTGAGAGGCAGGGTGGCTGTAACCCCAGCTGGACTCACTGGCTCCAGGGAAATAATGCTGCCAGTTCAACAGGACACCGTATCTTCCTCTGGCTCTGCATGCCACACACATGAACCCAACCAACAAAAAAGGAAAGAGCAAGGGAAGGAGGGAGGGAGGGAGGCAGGGAGGGAAAGTCGACTTACCTGGAAGACACAATGTAACCCAGCACGTGGGCCACCAGCAGCTGCCCGTGGGTCTCCTCCAGGCGGATGCAGAGCTGGTGAGTGGCTTCCTCAGCTGTGGTGGCCAAGGGCACTGGCACAGTGAAGGAGGCCCACTTCCGGGCCTCCTCAAAGGCCAGCCTTAGCCGCCCTGGGTGGCCACACTCCGGGAGGCTGGCCCAGAGGACGTCCCTCTGAGCCTGGCTCAGTGTCCTCCTTTCTGCAGCCAGTAGCAGCTGGATGAGCTCCTGTCCTTGACATCCAGACAGGGCCTTCACCTCCCAGTAGGCGCTGGGGTCCTTGAGGGTCTGCTGCAGGGTGTGTAACACCTGCTGGCCTGAGCATGTGGAGAGGATGAGGTGTACCTTTGGAGGACACTTGAGGGGTAGCCAGGAGACCCTCTGAGAATGGCATGTGGGCTCTAGATCATCAGCTGAGTCTAGGAGCAGCACCAGGGACTCAAAGTTCCTCCGAGACACAGTGTGGAGGAGGGTGTGGAAGAAGTGGCCCACCCTGGCGTGGACCTCCAGGACCTGGGTTGGGGGCAGTGGCAGCCCGTAGGCCAAGCACAGCTGAAAGGACACGCTCCTGAGGAGGCTTCGGGCGTCCAGGCTCATCTTTGATGTCCCCAAAAGCCTCAGGACAGCCACCGTCTTGTGGCCAAGAAGCTTTGGTACCTGCTCGGCTAGCTTGCACATGAGGGATGTCTTCCCGACGCCCGGTGGCCCAAAGAGAACCAGCGGAGTATGGGGCCGGCTGTCATCCTGTCTGAGCCGCTGCCCCAGCTGGGCCAGGAGCTCCTGGTGGCCACAGAAGATCCTGATGCACTCTGTACTCCGCCAGAGGTGGTGGCGGATCTCCTGGTACAGCCAGTCCAGCTCCTGTCTGGCTGACTCCAGCTCTCGAAGTTGCTCCAGGATCTGATGGTTGGACCTGGCCACAAACTGCTCACTCAGCTCCTTCAGGTAGCGGGCATGAGCCTTGTTCTTGGGATTGACCAGGTCACGGCTCCAGGGCAGGTGGTGGGACTTTAGGGCTCCAGGCTGAGCATCCAATATGCGTTCCTTAAGGCCGCTGAGAAGACTCTGGGCTCCGGTGTCCAGGCAGCCATCCGCCAGCCGATCCACCATCTTCAGAGAACAATCATCCAAAATGTGTTTACTGAGGTCCTGTACATCTCTCAGGAAGATGGTCGCTCCCTGGTCCCCTTGTGCTGAGCTCAGGAGGCCCTGCTCAATCTCCCACTCAATGACTGCAAAACAGAACAGGAGAGATCATCAGGGTCACCGAGGCCTTTGAGGGGCTTTGGGGAGACAGTTCCAGATATGTCAAGGCCAACACATGGGACACTCACATGGGGCAGCTTGCAGAACCCACATGTGTGTGTGTGTGTGGGTGGGTGGGTGTTTACACATCATGCCTGTGGAGACCAGAGGCCAGCCTCTCTGGAGTCATGCCAGGATCTCGATGGCCAGCCAGCCTACCCAAAACTGTGAGCTTCGGGGTCCAGGAGAGACTTTGTCCTGAAGGAATCAGGTTGACAAAGGGCAAGGCTGACGACCTGCTCTGGGCTCCGAGGACTCGCACAGACGTGCACACTCACACATACAACACAAAAGACCGCAGCTGAGACGGGTGGGGGTCTGTTCTCTCCTCCACCATGTGGGTCACCGGGATCGAACTCAGGTCATCAGACTTGGTGGCAAGCACCTTTACCTTCAGAGCCATCTCGCTGGCCCAGCATACAAAGTTCTAAGTCAGTCTGGACCAAACAAGGAGACTCTGCCTCAAAAGGAAAAGAAAAATTAAAACCAGACAGTGTGTGATTCTGTTGATAAGAAATGTCCAGAACAGGCGTATGCGTAGACAGCAAGCAGATGAATGGCCTTCTGCAGGGGGGTAGGGAAACAGCCTCCTGCTAAGGTGATAGAATGTTCTGGAATGAGGGTGGCACTACACAGCACGGTGAGATTAAACTGTTCACTTTACAAACGGGAATTTCAGCTCTCTGAGTGTCACCTCACTATATCTGAGTGTCTCCCTCGAACAGTCAATCAACAAACACTCAGCTCCTGATGTATTAGCCTCTGTGGTCCACATGGGGACTGGGCATTGAGGGTCACCTGGAAACAGGTGATAAGTGAATGAGACTGTCCTCCCAGATGAAGTGATGGGGACAAGGTGGCTGTGAAGGCAGAGAGGAAGGAGAAAGGATTATTACAGAGTTGGAGTCTTTACTAACCAGCTGGGTAGAAGTGGCAGCTGCTGTCTGGGAACAAGCTTGGCACCTCACCCATAAAGGGCCAAAGAAGGTGAATCTGTCACAATCGGACAGTCTGACATCGTAGCAAGAATGCAACAGATGATACCCAGATGAATATGCCTGAGAGTGTCAATGAAACTTTAGTTCAGACACAAGCTGTGGACCAGGCTTGGCACCATGATCACAGCTGGCTGACCCCCGTGCCGGGGTGTGCTGTCCCGGGCTGACCACCGTGCCGGGGTGTGCTGACCCGGGCTGACCCCCGTGCCGGGGTGTGTTGTCCCGGGCTGACCCCCGTGCCGGGGTGTGCTGTCGCTGTCTCAGGACTCTTATCTTTTTGAGATTTATCTCTATGTAGCCTCGACCTTCTGGAACTCACTCTGGCCTTGAACTCACAGAGATCCTCCTGCCTCTGCCTCCCGAGTGCTGGGATTAAAGGTGTGCATCACCACCGCCCGGCTTGTCTTTGTTTTTTAATTATGTGCCTGTGTGTGGGGTTGTGGCTGTGAGTACGGAGTCTGGGGGTGCAGAAAGGAACTGAACGCAGTCCTCTGGAAGACCAGCCAGCGCTCTTCTGCTGAGCTGTCTCCCCAGCAACGCCCCTGGACTCTTATTTTCTAGAAGACTTATTTTCCTGAACTCGCACTGACTTGTCTCAGGAGGCTCTTGTTTTTTAGCACAGCCAGACCTGAGGAGTTATTTTTGAAGCCTCTCTGGGTTCAGTGAAGGCTCCCAGCTCTCAGCAGATGGGAGAGTCAGGCCCTTGGAGACACTGCATTCCAGTCAAGGACAAGAGTCACCCAATGTCCCCTTCAAGGCAGGTGTGAAGGCACAGGCCTGTTACCTCGGTCACTTGGGAGGCTGACACTGGAAGATCACAGGTTCAAAGCCAGCTTGGGTGACTAAGATTCTGCCTCAAAATGAAGACTAAAAAATGCTGGGATGGAAGGACCTGGTATTGTCTGAATTCTAGTTAATTGCAATGCGCCAATGTTAAGTGGAATTATGAGTTTTGCCGCATGTACAGCAAAACTATTTATATAAATTTCTGGGCTCGCCTAGTGTGCAGGAAGCCTTGGGATCCACCTGCCGCACCACATACACCCGGTGTGGTGATGCACAGCTGTGTCTCGGTACTCTGGAGGCAGAGGCAGGGAGATCAGGAGCTTATAGTCATCCGTGGCTACATAACAGGTTCAGGACTGGCCAGCCAAAAAAATAACAGGAGATCCTATCCAAAAAAATAAAAAAGCAAAAGCCCCTTGAGGCTGGGACAATGGCTGAGTGGGTGAAGCGTTGGCTGTGCATTAAGGAGGATCACAGTTCACACCCTCAGTGCTCACAGAAAGGCTCGGTCTTATAACAACTGACTGTAACCTAGCACCCTGGAAACCGGCGGGGACTCTGTGGAGAAAGCTGGCTACCGACACTAGCTTCATCTACGAACCAGGGTTCAGTGAGAGACTCGGCCTCAATGGACAGTCGGGAGACAGCTGACAAGCTCAGGTCACATGTGTGCACACCCCTCCAAGTGCACCTTTGAACACACACACACACACACACACACACACACACACACACACACACACACAGCATTCTGGGATCGTGAGATGCGTCAGCATGGAAAGGCCCTTGTGACTGAGCTTGATGACCTGAGTTTGACTCCTGCAAACTGTCTTCCGACCGCCACATGTCTCCACGCTGGCACACACTCTCCAGCCAATAAATGAACGCATATAAGAAAATGAATGCATTCCTGAACACCCTCAGTCCCAGGCAAACTGGGGACGGTGGTCTCTGGGAGCCAGGAGGGCAGAGCCAGGGCCGGAAAAGGGCTAGAAGCCGACACTGGTTTGGCTAGTGCAATCAAGCCAGGCAGATCTGACACTGAATGAGATGCACACGTGTATCTGAGGTCCTGGGGGGTTGTCTTGGGTGTCCCGTGGATCCCTGGGGTTCCCTGGGCCTCACCTGATCGATTGTAACACTTCCATTGCTCCTGGCTGATGAGGCCCAGCCTCCAGGCCTCCTGGGCTCCGCCTCGCAGGACAGAGGTCAAGGTGGCCTCCTCAGGCCCTGGTGCCTCCCCGGAGCCCGGAGGCTGCAGCACGTAGGTGGGAGGGATGGCGTTGTCGTCCCTCCGGAAATGTCTGGCCACCAGCTCCAGATCCCGAGGCCTGGAGGTTAGCTGGGCCCTTAGCGCTTCCCACTCTTTCTCCTGGATCCGTTGGGGAACCAGGCAGGGGCCATACTGGTCGCCCAGGAGAGCCTGGCAGGGAAACAGACGGGACGGGCTGAGGCAGGAGGAGCGTGAGTTCTAGGCCAACATGGACAGCAAAGGAAGACTATCTCAGAAGAATGAATCTCAGCAACAGCTACAAGACGGAGGGGGGAGGGATAAGGAGGGGGAGGGGGGGGGGGGGAGGAAGGAGAGGAGCAGATGGAAAAAGGATACACAGGAAGGGAGGAGGAAGAACACCCAGAAATAGTAACTGAGGTGGGTCTGTGTGTATATGTGCATACATGCACCTGTGCATTCAAGTGTATATATGCACGTGGTGTGTGGCGCGTGCGTGCATGTGTGTGGGTCCATGCATGGGCACATGTGAGGGAAACAGGTAAGTTTCTGGTGTTTGGAGTCAGGGCTCCAATGCGGCCCAGGCTAGCTCTGGTCAGCCGTCTGAGCAGCAGAAAGGCCCAGGCCACACATCCTGTTCAGAAGGGTCCCGGCAGCCTCACAGGAACAAGGTCCAGCCTGCCTCAGAGGGAAGTTTGGGGCTGGAGCCACAGAGCAAGGAAGGTGCTAGGAGCAGCGGGAGCCCCAAGAGATGCTACCTCTAAACGAGGTGCGTGGGGAACCTGCTAATGAGTTATTTACCACAGAACCATCTCTCCAGGGCACCAGTGTGGGTCTGATTTCGTGGAAAGTCACCCTAATAAGAGTGACAGTGACAGGCGGTCTCTGGGGACAAATCGGGGTGATGCTGTAGGGGAGAAGTTCCCAGGACTGCTGGCTTGGATGTGGAGGAGGCCTGGTGACGCTCCTTCCCTGTGCAGCGGGAGCCATCTTGTGCCTTTCCCAGCCTGCCATGTGGACTGAGGGTCAGTTCCCCTGTGGCATCTCCTAGTCCTTTCTCCCTGAAAATTTTAATTTGTGGGTGGTTTATTTATTTTGGGGCTTGGGGATATTTCCTCCTTCCCATTTCAAAAACACTTTTACAGAGCTGGTAAGACGGCTCAGTGGGTAAAGGCGTTTGCCACGGAGCCAGACAGCCTGAGTTCAATCCCTAGGACTCAGATGGCGGAAGCAGGGAGGCAAACCTGAGAGTTGAGAGCTGGGCGGCCAGCGCAGGAAAACGTTGTGGAACCCAGCTGCTATCACAAAAGCTGCTGCTTGCAAAGTCAAGGACTTCTCCAAATGTCAGGCCTTGGCTTCAGAAGTCTTCGTGATATTTTAGCTTTTGTATGTATATGAGCTGGTTCCTACAGTGATTTTCTTGTAATGCTATGCGTGCTTCCAAGAACTCCTAAGAGTGTATTTATCTAAAATATCTATCAAGCATCCAAGGCCAAATGAAACACCACCTGTCTCCTAAGTCTGGTGGATAGCTTTATTTCTTGTGCAATTTAGGATGAGACCCTCTTTCCTTACAGCCTTACTAATAGACTCCTAACTTCTTACCTAACCGTCTTGGAATGTAGACTGAGCACATAGACCCCCTTTTTGATATACTAAGCGGTCATTAGCTCTTAGTTGACCTCCTTTACCAATCTGATTTTGGATTGTAAAAGAAAGCCTGAGGAAAATTCTTGCCTACCTTTATGACCCCGTAAGAATTCAAGCCTGGTGACCTTGTCTGCCAGAGGATTGCTATTGCTTGGGCTTATAACTACATTCCTGAGAGATTTGGGGAGAACTGAGAGGTAGAAGGAGAGAGAGAGGATTTTGAAGAGAGAATTGAGGATAAGATGGAAAAGAGAATGGAAGAACTAGACGGGTAAGAACTGGAGAGGAAGGGACTAGATGGGAAGAACTAGATTGAAGGACTAGAAGAGAGTACTAGAGGAACGAGATGGAAGATGAGGAAGAGCCAGATGGGGAAGCACAAGAAGAGAGAGAAGGGGATGGGAGAGCAGCTGAGATGGGAAGGAAATAGATGGATGAGAACCTAGAAGGGGCAGAACTAGATGAGAGAAGTAAGTTAGAACTTAGAGGGGACCGCAGATAAATGTAGAGAGAAATCAGGCAAGAAAGGAGCTAGGCATGAGAGCAGACTAGACCTGACACAGAATAATGAAGTGTATGGACTAAGGAGTTTCGTGTACATAGATTCATTTCCTGTCATCAAAGATTAAATTATCAGCTGGTTGTAGATTCTTCTGGGACCCTAGGAAGGGACTACCAAGGGGCTGGATCTCTATAGTCACTGATAGAGCTGCTGGGAGCAGACAGCAGTGACAGCTAGTGTTCAGAAGGTCAGCCTTTCAGAACTAAGGTTCTGTTAGAGGAAACCATTACCCAAGGCGCTATGGAATTACTGCCTTTTGAATGAACTGGCTGTCTCTTATTGTAAACTGTGGAATAACAGCCATGAGTCTCCCTATTTACCATGCATCTCCATGTTAGTGTATATGTAATCTCATGATTGCATCTCAATCTTATGGGCACACATAATTGTGGATAGTCTACAAGATGGTTTCTTATTTAACTGTACAATTTTTATGAATAGAAACATACTAAAGTATGCTTCATAACTAGGTCTATTGTTCCATGTGGACTGTAGACACTTAGAGGTCTTGTTTTCCATCCTTAGCCACTGACAAGGTAAATTGGCCAAAGGAAGTGTCCTTATGGAACTTTCGCAGAGTGGAATTGCAGGTGCCTGGCCTTGTTGATCAAAACCCTTCAGAAGAATTACAGTGAGCCAGAAGTGATAGTGCAGGTGTCTGGCCTTGGTGTAGCTCAGTCCTTCAAGAGCTCGATAGCACCCATGTTGCCCTAAGCCTCCTCCACCAGCACCTCCCCCACTCTGATACAAATAACAATTAACACTTTGTATTTATTTCTACACCTGTTTTTAATGCAAGATTTTAGACTCAGTAGACTAATTACGTATAGGTAGGTCCTGAGATTCAGGTGACTAACAGAAAAAGGCTGTTAACTGACTAACCATGTCTGGATTAATTAATTAGTTTTAATTAATTAGTTAATTAATTAATTAGTTAATTTTTAAAATTTTTATGAAACAGGGTTTGGAACCTTTCCTGAAACTCGCTTTGTAGACCAGGCTGGCCTTGAACTCATAGAGATCCGCTTGCCTCTGCCTCCTGAGGGCTGGGATTAAAGGCATGTGCCACCACTGCCCAGCCCAGTCTGGATATTATTAATCACATAAAATAGTACTCGTATTCTTTGCCTTTTCCTTAAATATCTCATTGGTTTCTTCCCTCGTTCCCTTCTACCCTTGTAGCTCTCCTTTAAGAGACACCCAGAACTTTTTACAATCTATCTACAGCTGGTGTCAGTCACCAGTTGAGCTGACCAAGTCTTGGCCAAGTGTGGCTCTTATCAGAATACTTGTCCCTGAGAGTCTGCTTTGTAGTTTGAACTAACAAGTTGTTAATGAATGGATATACATATATTTATGCTTGGGGGGACAAAGAACCTGGAAAGAACTAGGCAGAATAGTGAGGGAGCACCGGAAGGGGCAGAGAGGAGCTAAGTATGAGAACAGAAAGAAGTTGTGTAGATAGAGTTGATTTAGAAGAATGCAGTGAATGGACTAGAGAGCCCGGTGTGCTTAGATTCATTTGGTGTCCCTCAGATTAGTACCCCAGCTGCTTGTAGCGTCTGTTCTGGACCTGTTAGAAACTGCCTCAGGGCAGGCACCTGCGGAGAATTCATTACTGCAGGCTGTCCACTGACCCCCACATGCACCCCAAGACCTGTGCTCCACTCCCATAAATAAATAAATGTCCAGAACTGGACTGGCTGGTGGCACAGGCCTGCCATCCCTGCACTGGAGGTGGAGGCTGGAGAATCGAGTCAATGACCAGTTTCAGCTTCATAGCAAGTCTGAGGTCATCCTGGGTTACCTGAGACCCCTTCTCAAAGGGGAAAAATGAAACCCAGTTCTCCTTTGCAAACTCAACATGATTGTCAGATCTTTGGGAAATGAAACTTAGGAGCATGGAAAAATAACTAGAAGGGGGGGAGTATAGCAAGAGAGCATTTTCATCGTGTGTGTGTGTGTGTGTGTGTGTGTGTGTGTGTGTGTGTACACGTACGCATACATATGTTGTCTGTGCATGTGGAGGCAATATGACTTCTAGTCCTCTCTCTAACTTATTAATTTTTTAAAGTTTATTTACATGTGTGGGTGTGTGCTATTGTGGCTGCAGTGTCCACAGAGGCCAGAAGGGGGCGTCAGATCCCCTGGAGCCAGAGCTACAGGCATTTGTGAGCTCCCTGATGAGGGCCTGAGTTTCAGTTTCCTAAAAGGACAACGAGGGAGATATCATGAACCCAGAGATGAGAGAGATAGCGTGTACCCAGAGATGAGAGAGATAGCAGGTACCCAGAGATGAGGGAGATAGCAGGTACCCAGAGATGAGGGAGATAGCAGGTACCCAGAGATGAGAGAGATAGCAGGTACCCAGAGATGAGGGAGATAGCAGGTACCCAGAGATGAGGGAGATAGCAGGTACCCAGAGATGAGGGAGATAGCAGGTACCCAGAGATGGGGGAGATAGCAGGTACCCAGAGATGAGGGAGATAGCAGGTACCCAGAGATGAGAGAGATAGCAGGTACCCAGAGATGAGGGAGATAGCAGGTACCCAGAGATGAGGGAGATAGCGTGTACCCAGAGATGGGGGAGATAGCAGGTACCCAGAGATGAGGGAGATAGTGTGTACCCAGAGATGAGAGAGATAGCAGGTACCCAGAGATGAGGGAGATAGCAGGTACCCAGAGATGAGAGAGATAGCAGGTACCCAGAGATGAGGGAGATAGCAGGTACCCAGAGATGAGAGAGATAGCAGGTACCCAGAGATGAGGGAGATAGCAGGTACCCAGAGATGAGGGAGATAGCGTGTACCCAGAGATGGGGGAGATAGTGTGTACCAGGCCTGAGCCAGCCCACAGTACCTCAAGGCAGTGACCAAAAAGGACAGTTCCTGTCATCTCCCTAAAACATACCCTGCCTTGTCCAAGTATGCCCCCAAATGGTAAAACTATAACTACAACCAATTAAAAATGTACTAATGGGGCTGGAGAGATGGCTCAGAGGTTAAGAGCACTGGCTGCTCTTCCAGAGGTCCTGAGTTCAGTTCCCAGCAACCACATGGTGGCTCACAGCCATCTGTAATGAGATCTGGCGCCCTCTTCTGTATATATAATAAATAAATAAATCTTTTAAAAAATGTACTAATGTAGCTACAGCCTGCCTAACCAATTGTTTGAGATGACCTAGCTGTTCCTAGAGATCCCTAGCTGAGCTTAAAAGGGACCTGCGTGCTCCCTTTCAGGGAACATTTTGTACAATTGGTGGACACCACCCCCCATGCTGGAATCAACCCTGCTTTCACGTACTATTTGGGTCGGGGGTTTACAGGTGCTGGGTCTTCTGTGATTATAGCAGGCATGCTGTACTGCTTAGCCACCTCTCCAGTCCACACTTTATTTTTTGAGACACATTCTCTCTAGGAACCTGAGCTCACTGATTGGCTGCTCAGTGAGTTCCAGGAATCCATCCATCTTTGCCCTCTGGGTGCTCAGGATTTGAACTCGGGTACTCCTGCATGTGCACCAGACACTTGACACACTGAGCATTCTCCCCAGCCTGAGAAAATGCTTCAAAGCAATAATAATTAAAACATCCTGGTAGTTGAGTACAAAGAGAAGGACAGGACACAGTTTGAGGACACCAGAGGCACTGAAGTTAAAAGTTAACACATGACCAGGCATGGTGACGCACGCCTGTAACCCCAGCACTCGGGAGGCAGAGGCAGGGAATATCTGTGAGTTCGAGGCCAGCCTGGGCTACAGAGTGAGTTCCAGGATAGCCAAGGCTCCACAGAGAAACCCTGTCTCGGAAAAAAAACAAAAATTAAAAGCAAAACAACAACAATAACAAAATGTTACCACACCGGCAGAGGTGTGCCTCAGCTCTTGCCCAGTTCCGATATTTGTTTTTCCTTTTTTTCCCTCCAAGATCAGGGCTCATCATATTGCCCAGGCTGGCCTCCAACTTATGGGCTCTAAATGGGACATCTCCATCAGCACAAAAGGCTCAGGAGCATCACAGAAGAGGGGCGGGAAGAAGGCTGTGGACACACATGACCGCCACAGGCCGCAGAAACATGAAGCAGGAACTCAGCTGACTATAGCAAAAGCCAAAACCTGGAAGAAGCAGGGCTCTTCCAGAGGAAGAAGCCAAGCCTCAAAGAGTGTTGGTGATATTAGCTCTTAAATACATTTTAGCCTGTTCCTGCAATGATTTTCTTATATGCTGTGGTAGCTTTCCCAATTAATTCTTCTTCTAAGAACTTCTAACAGTGTGTTTTATCTGAGTTACCTCTCAAACATCCAAAGCCAAATGGCAGACAGAATTCCAGACAACCTGCTGGTCTCCTGAATTAAGGTAGTTATCCTCCGTACAGGGACACCATCTTCGCCAGGAGGACAAGGCAGACTTTAGATAGTAGCTTTGTATCTTGTGCAAATTAAGCTCAGACCCTCCTTTCTTCCTCAGGCCAAATGGCACCTCAGACTTCCCTTCCAACAATTAGCTCAGAACAGAAGGGCTTTTTCCTTACCAGGTGCACTCAAGCTAGGATGCAGGTTTCCTCGCCACTGAGCAGACTCACCCTGCCCACCCAGAAAGTGGAGGGTATGTGCGGGGAGGTGGGTCACCCGAAGGAGAGAGAAAGGAGCAAAGATGGAGATAGGAATGAAGACAGAACGAGATGGAAAGAACTAGACAGGACTGAGAGGACAGGGGGGAGAGGGACAGAGAGGAAGCTGTGTAGAGAGAATTTTGTCTTGAAGAATAAAGTGAATGGACTAAAGAGTTTCCTGTAAGTAGATTCATTTGATATCCTCAGGTTAGTATCCCCAGCACTTGAACATCTTCCCCAGGACTCTGGGAGAAATCTCCTCGGGCAGGTGTTAGTTATTTTGGCGCTCTTACCCCGCGAGAAACCGTCCCAAACACGACAAGACCACAGAAGAGTTTTTATTAAAAGAGGATAGAGGATGTGACAGGCCTGTGTGAAACACACACGTGGTTATGGTCATGCAAGATGGCGCCAGCTTTATAAAGGTTGGGCCGCGCATGCGTACAGGAACTCGTGTGGCTACTCCATGCATGCACGTAGATTACAAGGCCGTGCAGGCTTTACGCAACCATGTAAAGCCACACAGTCCTAGTCACACGAGATGTTTGACCCGGAAATGGCTATTTTGAACCAGAAATAACTAGGCTGTCCACTGGGAAAGCCCAACCTTGTGGACATGTTGTGATTTCCTATCATTCCTGACTCATTTTCTCTTAAAAAATGAAAAAAATGTGGATGAGTGGGTATGGGGCGCCTTTTCTCTCAAAGACTGCTTCAGGCTGAATGGTGGATGTCGATTGGTTCTTGGGGGGAAATGGGAAGCTGGCTCCTGAAGTCCTGGGATGAAGTCCTGCAGCTGTCCATCCTCCATGGTGTGGCTGGTCCTGGGATGAAGTTCTGTTATGCCTTGTCCTGCAGCTGTCCGTCCTTCATGGTGTGGCTGGGACCCTTCTGTCTGACAGGACACTGGTGACATAAAAGCTTAGAGAAAAGACTCATTATTATTTTATTTTTGGAGTTGACATTCATCTGAGGTAGATCTGGCCTGTCCAGATGGAGACATGTTAAAAAGGTGGCTGTGATGTTTTAGTACTCTACTTAATTTTTACCTGAGACAAGCCTTATTCAAGGTAGTTTATTTAAGGCACCTGTTTGTTTTGTTAGTTTAGCATTTAGGATACACAGGTGATCAGTTGCTGAGTATTGAACAGTGATAGATTGTTATATCCTTACCGCCTGGATATTTTGATGGTCCCTTTTGCCTCCGGCCCTGTGTGGCCCTAGTTGGGAAAGGAAGGTGTGATACCTTATTCCTCTGGAATTGGTGACAAGGCAGTGGATCCTGGTGTCCTCTGGAGCTTGAGAGTGAAGAGAACTTATTTTTTGAATTAAGGACAAGGCAAAGATCGTGGCCCTGTCTGTATGCACATGAGAAACACAGGCGGTAACTTTGAAATGAGACAATAAGCTCTTATCTTAGTTGGAAATCCTTCTCATTAAGTAACTCTGAAAGTACAATTAAATCTGGTGAGGTAAGTAAAGCTGTCCTCTGTACCCAGCAATAGAAAGGAGTGACATCCTAAAACTCCCAGGACTGAGTCACTGGCTCTGGTGTCCAGAAGGAAAGAAACGATCGCTTCCCTGCTGAGTTCTGGGTTCCCTGCCAAGTCTGTAGCCAGGAGACATGTTATCTGTGATGTACTCTCTCTGCCTTGCCCCTAATTAAAAAAAAAAAAATAAGTTCTCTTGCACTCTCAAGCTCCAGAGGACACCAGGATCCACTGCCTTGTCACCAATTCCAGAGGAATAAGGTATCACACCTTCCTTTCCCAACTAGAACCACACAGGGCCGGAGGCAAAAGGGACCATCAAAATATCCAGGCGGTAAGGATATAACAGTCTATCACTTCAATACTCAGCAACTGATCACCTGTGTATCCCAAATGCTAAACAAAACAAACAGGTGCCTTAAATAAACCACCTCGAATAAGGCTTGTCTCAGGAAAAAATCAAGCAGAGTACTAAAACATCACAGCCACCTTTTTAACATGTCTCCATCCAGATAGGCCAGATCCACCTCAGATAAATGTCAACTCCAAAAACAAAATAATAATGAGTCTTTTCTCTAAGCTTTTTATGTCACCAGTGTCCTGTCAGACAGAAGGGTCCCAGCCACACCATGAAGGACGGACAGCTGCAGGACAAGGCATGACAGAACTTCATCCCAGGACCAGCCACACCATGAAGGACGGACAGCTGCAGGACTTCATCCCAGGACTTCAGGCGCCAGCCTCCCCATCTCCCTTCAAGAACCAATCGACGTCCACCATTCAGCCTGAAGCAGTCTTTGAGAGAAACAGCGCCCCATACCCATCTATCCACATTTTTTTCTTTTTTTAAGAGAAAATGAGTCAGGAATGATAGGAAATCACAACATGTCCACAAGGTTGGGCTTTCCCGGTGGACAGCCTAGTTATTTCTGGTTCAAAATAGCCATTTCCGGGTCAAACATCTCGTGTGACTAGGACTGGGTGGCTTTACACGGTTGCGTAAAGCCTGCACGGCCTTGTAATCTACGTGCATGCATGGAGTAGCCACACGAGTTCCTGTACGCATGCGCGGCCCAACCTTTATAAAGCTGGCGCCATCTTGCATGACCCTCTTCTTGTCTCCATAACCACGTGTGTGTTTCACACAGGCCTGTCACATCCTCTATCCTCTTTTAATAAAAACTCTTCTGTGGTCTTGTCGTGTTCGGGACGGTTTCTCGCGGGGTAAGAGCGCCAAAATAACTAACAGCGGGCACCTGAGGGGGGTTTGATACATGACTGTTTGAAGGCATGAGCTCACAGCAGCTATATCTACATATGCTCAAGACAGCTCAGCCATACCTACACGTGCTCAAGACAGCTAAAACCTGTTGGGATTCTGCTATGCTCCAGCTGCATGACTGTGCATGGGCAGTTCAGGAACTAGACAAGGGGTCGTGTGTCTTACATCATCAGTGTGCACTGGTGATTACATAGCACAGCGTGGTCATGCAATCTGCACATGCATGGCGTAGCTCTGTAAGCCCACCTGCACCTTAAAGAGCCGTGACTCAGACCCCACCCCCTCTCTCTGTTCTGCTCTCTCTTCCCCCACCATCTTTCTCTCTCTCTGCTCTCTGCACGTGTGTCTCCCCCAGGCCTGGTTCTTCTGCCCTCCGCCTCTCTTCCTCCTAACAAAGCTCTGATACTGACACTGGGTTTTGCCGTGGCCACGACCTATCTGTGCAGTAACCAGTGCCGGTCACCAATGCCACTTATCATTCTTACAAAACCCAGTGTGGGGGTGTTATAAGGCCCCACCCTGATCTGAGGACCCATTGGCAGTTGATGGCTGCTGGGGAAGGAAGTCACTTTGCTTGAAGGGCAGGGGCTCTGGCAGGCTGCTCAGGCTCTGCGATGGCCGAATACCTGTGTGCATTCAGATGATACTAACTGGACTCATCGGGTTACTTAAAAAAATTTTTAAAAAAAGCCAAGAAAGTGGGAGGAGGGGATGTCTGGGAGATCTAGGGGAGGAGGCAGACCAAGTTGGGGCTGGATTTGATCAAGATAAATTATATAAAGGTAAGAAATTGTCAAGTAAGACATTCTTTTAAAAATATTCAGAAGACTCCTGGGTTGAAGCAACCCTCCTCCCTCAGCCTCCCAAAGTAGTTGCACCAACAGGTGTATGCCTGCACCTCCAGCTTCTTCTGTTTTGTTCTTTTATGGAGACTTCATCGCTGAGGCAACACTAGCCTATAGAACATTCTAGAAATCTGGGTGAATGCTAATCCGTGCTGCCAACACACTCACCGTGATCAGGGCAATGTGAATGTTGCTGCACAGGGTATGCAGCTCTTCCTGTGGACAGTGAGGTTTTTTATTCATGAGTGAGCCTGTGAGTGGGTATATGCACATGAGTGCAGTGTCCTCAGAGGCCAAAAGAGGGCACCAGACTCCTGGGAGCTGGAGTTATTAACAGTTGTGAGCAGCCTGACATGGGTGCTGGAAACTGAACTGGGGACCTCTGCAAAAGCAGCACAGGCTTTTCTGCTGGGTCTGAGGGGTGTTTGTTTGTTTGTCTCGCTCTGTAGACCAGGCTGACCTCAAACTCACAGAGATTCACCTGCCTCTGCCTCCCGAGTGCTGGGTATTCCCAGCTTGGTTTGTGTTTGTTTGTTTGTTTTTGTTTGTTTTTCTTTTTGGGTTTTTTTTTTTTGAGGGGGGTTAGGTTTTTGTTGTTGTTGGTGGTTTGGTTTTTTTGTGACAGGGTTTCTTTGTGTAGCTTTGGGAGCCTGTCCTGGATCTCACTCTGTAGACCAGGCTGACCTCAAACTCACAGAGA
Organism: Onychomys torridus; assembly: GCF_903995425.1. Taxonomy (NCBI): domain Eukaryota; kingdom Metazoa; phylum Chordata; class Mammalia; order Rodentia; family Cricetidae; genus Onychomys; species Onychomys torridus. The sequence goes on along the minus strand of NC_050459.1, from coordinate 62,220,699 downwards.
TCTGCCTGCCTCTGCCTCCCGAGTGCTGGGATTAAAGGCATGTGCCACCCACCACCCAGCTTACTTTTCTTTCTTTTTTTTTTCTTTTTGGTTTTTCGAGACAGGGTTTCTCAGTGTAGCTTTGTGACTTTCCTGGAACTCACATGGTAGCCCAGGCTGGCCTCGAACTCACAGAGATCCACCTGGCTCTGCCTCCCGAGTGCTGGGGTTAAAGGTGTGTGCCACCACCTCCTGGCATCCTGCATACTTTTCTTTCTTTCTTTTTTTCTGGAGCTAGGATCAAACCCAGGGCCTTGCGCTTGCTAGGCAAGCGTTCTACCACTGAGCTAAATCCCCAGCCCCCATACTTTACTTTTTTTTTTTTTTATTGTCATTTTTTGAGACAGGGTCTGTAACTTGGTAGCCAAGGATGACCTTGAACTCCATATCTTCCTGCCCCCACCTTATGGGTACTGGAAATACAGACCAGCTTGGGGATTATTTTGGTGACAGAGGAGGTACAGGTGTGTGTTCCAGACCAACAGAAACCTGGAGGCAGAGAAAGGATGTGGGTTTCTACTTCCTCTCTTGTTTTCCAGAATCCCAAAGTTTCACAGATGTAAAGTGGACCAGGTGGGAAGAGTGAGGGAATTTCAGAACGGCCCAAAAGACACCCTCCCCAGTCAGTGTTATACTCTCCAGCTCACTTACTACTGCATTTGATTACTAATGCCTGGCTTCCAGCTATTTCTGAAGAGCATGTAAGTACTGTTATTGATTAGTTATGTCTGTCACGACCGGTTTATGGGGACTGGGATATTTGCTAAAATGCCACCCACTTCTCTCTCTCCTCTGTTTGGGTAGCTGCCAGGGACCACATTCCTGTGATGGAAGACAGAACAAGGGCACCTCCACCTTCCCCGACACACTCACCACAAAGGCTGGTCCGATGGATGTTTTCTGGCAGCGTTCAAGTTCTTCTAAGCAGAGTTCTGTGGTCAAGTGGTCAGTGGCCTGTGTGTTCGGGACACCCCACCTCAGATCAACCACCTGGGAATAGAAGGGTGAGGTTTCTGATAACTGACTTGTTCTATAATTTCATTTGACTGAAGAAGTTTCTCCCAACCAGTTTTGTTGATCTGTTCCAGGGGGATTCTAGTTTAGACAAATCTGAGGCTAGGGAGGTAGCTAAGTGGGAGGATGGTTGCCTAGAATCCCCCAGTGAGGTGTGGTATGTGGCAAGATGGTTTGCATAATGCGCACAATCGATCCCTGGATTCTATTCTGCAGCAGAATCAAAGAACAAAAGGGGCGCACCCCTGTAATCCCAGCACTGGGAGACCGAGGCAGGGGGTCTCTCTGAGTTCAAGGCCAGCCTGGGCTACACAGCAAGTTCCAGGACAGCCTGGGCTACACAGCAAGTTCCAGGACAGCCTGGGCTACACAGCAAGTTCCAGGACAGCCAGGGCTACACAGAGAAACCCTGTTTGGAAAATTTTAAAAAGAGGGACTGGAGAGATGGCTCAGAGATTAAAGGCATTGACTGCTCTTCCAGAAGACCCAGGTTCAATTCCGAGCACCCACATGGCAGCTCACAGCTGTCTGTAACTCAAGTTCCAATGGACCTGACACTTTCGTACTGGCACATATGCAGGCAAAACACCAATGCACAGTTTTAAAAAAGAAAGAAAAAGTTAAAAAAGAAGAAAATTATGCAATTATGAGAAAAGAAAAGAGTAGATCACACTGAGGGACATCTTTGGGTATCTTCAGGATTCACGGTTGTTCCTCTCTCAGAAGCTCGTGGTCATGAACTGCAAGGAAGGACCTTGGGCTCCAGATGCTGAAGCAGGAGCAAGGATTTTGAGTCCAAGGCCTGTCTGAGCTGCATAGAGACCCTGCCTCAAGGACGAAGGGAAGGGAAGAGAAGAGAAGAGAAAGGTTTCCTTAAAAACAAGTTTGTGGCCGGGTGGTGGTGGCGCATGCCTGTAATCCCAGCACTTGGGAGGCAGAGGCAGGCGGATCTCTGTGAGTTTGAGGTCAGCCTGGTCTACAGAGCTAGTCCAGGACAGGCTCCAAAACTACAGAGAAACCCTGTCTTGAAAAACCAAAAACCCAAAACCAAACCAAAACAAACAAACAAACAAACAAAAACAGGTTTGTGGGGCTGGAGGGCTGTCTTGGTAGTTGTGAGCGCTTGCTGCTCCTTCAGAGATCTGAATTCATTTCCCAGAACTCACTGGGTATCTCACAACAGCTTGGAACTCCAGCTCTGGGGATCCAAAGCCCTCTCAGACACCTGCACACACTTGACAAAAAAACATAAATAAAAATAATAAACCTTAAAAAACCAAAACAGAAAAAAAATTAAAAATAAATTCAAAACAAAACAGAAAACCAGAAACAGGCTTGGTAGGGCTGAAGCTGAGCCTTGGTTGGTAGAGGGCCCACCTGGCTGCACAGAGCCCTGAGTTTGATGCCCAGTACGGTCTAGCAGCTGGGCCTGGGGCATGCCTTTTATGCCTCTGCTTGGAAGCAGAGGGATCCAGAGCTCAATGTCTTCCTTAGCTACACAGCAAGGTCAGTGTCAGCCTGGATTTCTCGAGACCCTGTTTCAACAATTGAAAAGCTCTGTAGGAAGCTGGCTGTTTCTCGCTTGTTCTTTTTAAAGGAGAGCGTGTCCAAGCTTGCTGGAAGCATGCTTTGTGACGGAGGGTATTGAGGCCAGCAGGAAGTGACCCAGCCAATTCTCCTTAGCAACCACACACCAGGTCCACCTCTGCCACTGGCTGGCAGAAGAGCTGGGGGAGGTGGGGGGAGGGGGTTGCGAGCTGGGCTGAATGGCAGCGGGCTGCACTGGCCCAGGGAAGGCTGGCCTGGCAGGAAGACAAAGGGTACAGGGAGCTGAGTCCACCTTTGTAAATTCTGTAGCCCGGAGAGAGAGGTGCAAATCCCGATCAACTACAGCAACAGCAACAGAGGCTGAGGGGATCCCGCGGGGGAGGTGGTGAGCGTGCAGCCCCCAGCCCCCCAGTCCCCCGGCCCCCAGCTAGCCAGGCACTTGTGCCATCTGCCTGGTGCACCAGTGAGGGTGTTAAAAGGACAAGCACAGGGCTTTAGTGAGCCCTCAGTGTGTGATTTTCTTCTGTCACTGTTTTGTTCTGGTGGTGCTGGGGACGGACTCCAGGGACCTCACACTTGTGAGGTAAATGCTCTACCCCTGAGCTATACCCTCATGGCCTGTTTATTTTATTTTATTTACTTATTTTGAGACAGCATCTCCCTGTTTCCCAGGCTGGCCTTGAACTCTGCGCTCAAGCTCTTCCTAGACTCATTGTCCTCTTGTCCCTGTGCTTGAATTCTGTCTCTTAAGCAGTGACAGGAACAGTGGGATTCCAAACCCAGCTCCTTCTTTATTTCCTTTTTAAAAAAATGCTATTTTGGGGGTGGGGGTAAGAGGGGTAAAGACAGGGTTTCTCTGTATAGCCCTGGCTGTCCTGGAACTTGCTCTGTAGACCAGGCTGGCATCGAACTCACAGAGTTCCGACTGCCTCTGTCTCCCAAGTACCGGGATTAAAGGTATGCACCACCATAGCTGGGCTGCATGTGTTATTATTTCTATAAATATGTATACACATAATGTAAACATGTGAGTGTGTCTGTGCACATGTGTGCAATACCCTCAGAGACCAGAAGAGGACACTGGATCTCCTGGAACTGGAGTTACAGGTGGTTGTGGGTTACCTAATGTGGGTGCTGGGAACCAAACTCAGGTCTGATCCAACAGCAGAAGCCCTTTTGACCACCGAGTCATCCTTCTGGCCCCTTTATTTCTCTCTGTGATATATGTGTGTACATGTTCATGCATGTGTGTGCACAGAGGTGTGCATGTGCATGTGGACGCCAAGGTCAACGATGTCTGGTGTCTTCCTTTGTTCCTCCCCATCTTGGTTTTTGAGACAGGGTCTCTCAGACTGGACTGCATGACCATCAAGCTCTGGGGTGGTGCCTATCTCTGCCCTGACCCCCATGTTCAGATTACAGTCACATGCCACTGCCCCCAGCTTCTATGTGGGAACTGGGGATCAGAACTCAGACCTTCAAGCTTTCAAGGGAAGCCTAGTCTTCTCTCAGGAGTCTATCAAGAATGAGTTGGGGCCAGGTGGCGGCGGCGGCGGTGGTGGCGCACGCCTTTAATCCCAGCACTTGGGAGGCAGAGGCAGGTGGATCTTTGTGAGTTCCAGGCCAGTCTGGTCTCCAAAGCGAGTTCCAGGAAAGGCGCAAAGCTACACAGAGAAACCCTGTCTCGAAAAAAACAAAAAACAAACAAAAAAAGAAAAGAATGAGTTGGGCTTTCTGCCCCCTCTGCCACCATGGCACCATAGGAAAGCTTGTGGGGAATGGGGCCAAAACCATGAGGCTGCTGTTGGAATTCACCCTTGACTGCACCCTGGAGAAGTCAGGAGTCACGGATGCTGCCAGTTCCAAGCACTTCCTCCAGGAGAGAATCAAGGCAAACTGGAAACGGGGAATCTTGGTGGAGGGATGTGAGCATCGAATGGCTCAAAAACGTGATCACTGCCACTGTCAGGTGCCTTTCCCCAAAGGGCATTTGCAGGGTGACAGTCTCTGGGGCCAACCGTTGCCAACCACAAGGAGAGCTATGAACCAGGCCGGGTGGCACTTGCCTTTAACCTCACACTTGGGGAGCAGAGGCAGGCGGACTTGAGGCCGGCCTGGTCTACAGAGCGAGTTCCTGGCTAGCCAGAATTGTTACACAGAGAAACCTTGCCTTGAGAAACAGAGAGAGAGAGAGAGAGAGAGAGAGAGAGAGAGAGAGAGAGAGAGAGCGCTGCTTTCCTGTGTCACTTCCAGATTAACCAGGATGAAGAGGAGGACCGGGATTAAGAAACACTGGTCTGGAATGTTTTGTATGAATTCACACATAAAATTTAGGAACAAAGGAGTTGGGGATTTAGCTCAGTGGTAGAGCGCTTGCCTAGCAAGCGCAAGGCCCTGGTTTGGTCCTCAGCTCTGGCAAAAAAAAAAAAAAAAAGGAATAAGAGCAACAACAAAAATGAGGCTGGCTCGCTTGGTGGTGGTGGTGCAGACCTTTAATCCCAGCACTCGGGAGGCAGAGGCAGGTGGATTTCTGTGAGTTTGAGGCCAGCCTGGTCTACAGAGCGAGATCCAGGACAGCCAGAGCTACACAGAGAAACCCTGTCTCAAAAAACAAAACACACACACACACACACACACACACACACACACACACACATATGCACGCATGCACACACACATGCGCACACACAAGGGAGCTGGGTGTGGTGGCAAAGGACAGCCTCCAAGTGGTTTGGACACTGAGGTGGGAGGGTCAGTAGTACAGGGCAGACTTTGTTTCCAAAAAGTGTGGAGAGGGGCTGGGTGATGGAGATCTCTAAGATGCTTGTCTGTAGCACGAGGCCCTGAGTTCCATTCCATGACCTCATGCAAAAGCCAGGCTCAGTGATTCATTCTGCAGTACTAGAGCTGAGGACCCCAGGGCTGGATATCAGGTAGCCAGCTAGGCGAGCTCTAGGCCAGAGGGAGATGCTGTCTCTAAAACCTAAATGGATGGCACCTGGGGAATGAAACCCAAAAGTGACATCTGGTCTCCACATGTATGCACATACATGCACACACACACATATACAGGAACACTGATGAGGAGATGGGGAGAGCAATGTAGAGCAAGAAGGTGGTTTCTTGTTAAAAAAGTACGGGGCTGGAGAGATGGCTCAGAAATTAAGAGTACTGACTGCTCTTGCAGAGGACCCAGGTTCAGTTCCTAGAACCCACATGGCAGCTCACAACTGTCTGAAACTTCTGGTCCAGAGACTCTGACGCCCTCTTCTGGCCTCCACAGGTATTGCACACATGAGGACATAGACTTACATGCAGACAAACATCCAATTGCATAAAATCATTCAATAAATCTTGCTTAAAAAGTGAGTAGGACAGCTGGCCTGGTGGCATGTAAAGGGCATGAGTGCTCACACACACGCTGGAGAAACCAGGAATGTAATCACGCTGGGTTGTCTCCTCAAAGGAGGAAATGAATACCTGTTTTCCACTGAGAAGGCTGGTAGAGGCGGCTGTTTAATGACCTAGTGACCTTTGCTATCTGTAGAGCCAGAACCCAGAATGCTTATCCCAGACTCTCCCTCCTAGACCTTCATCTTTGTTTCTCGGTCACTAGAACCCACCCTTAGGGGAGATGTCACGTGGACGTCACAGCCTGCTGACCTCTATCTTTGTCAGAGACCACAGCAGATCCTGGGCCCTTAAGCTATAGAACCCATCTTTGTGGTGGAGGTCACGTGTATTTCACAAAAGAGTTTTGGTGTAGTCATTCTTTAAGCTTTGTTGTGCACATGGGACTGGGACAATTGTCACCAGGAAACTTTTTCAAAGCTGTACTGTACTTAAATATGCCTGAAATAAACTGCCTGGGGCCAGACTCTGGAAGTCTGATCCAGCCCAGCTAACTAAGTCTTTCTTGCTGAACCGGATTTCCTTCTTGCCTCTCGAAGATGGCTTCTCTGCTGGCTGTGGCATTTGTAGGGACCCCACAGTGGCACATGCCTTTAATCCCAGCACTCAGGAGGCAGAGGCAGGCGGATCTCTTGGAGAGGTAGCTCAGTTGGTACATTGTTTACAGGTGGGTTGGTAGAGTGCCTGCCTAGCACACATGAATCCCAGGTCCATCCACATCACTGCATAAATGGCTTGGTGGCACAAACCTGTCACCCTATCACTTGGGAGGTGAAGGTAGTGGATTATGAATTCAAGGTCATCCTCAGCTAATCAGTGAGTTCAAGTCCAACCTGGGCTAAATGAGACCTTGTCTCAAAAGACAAAACAAAAAACATTTTGAGTTTTGAGACCCAGAGCTAAAGTACCAAACAGATGACAAGGGGTGGCGTGACTCCTGAGTGACCATGGCGCTTACCTCGAACGTCAAGCCGTGTTTCCGACAGAAGCTCTGCACTTCAGGGTAGGCGGTGCACTGCAGGGCTTCTCGCTCTGCGTCCATATCTGCAAGGCACAGCCAGGAGCGTGTTAGAGGGAAGATTCCAGACGTCTCCCCACCCCCACTGAGCTCTATGTCTCATCAGACCACTGCGAGGTTGGACTCCTAAATAACAAAAAAATACGGAAGAAGAAGAGAAGTGGAGAAGGAAGAAGAAGACGAAGATGAAGGAGGAGGAGGAGGAGGAGGAGGAGGAGAAGAAGAAGAAGAAGAAGGGCCAGCAAGATGGCTCAGCAGTAAAGGGGCTTGCTGCCAAACCTGCCCACCTGCCCCCAGGACACAAGGAAACAACTGATCTCGAAAGTTGTCCTCTGACCTCCACAAATGTGTGCTGTCCTGGTGCACACATAATTAATTCTCTCCCCAGAAAGACCACACACAAAAAATGATTGAGCCGGGTGGTGGTGGCGCACGCCTTTAATCCCAGCACTTGGGAGGCAGAGGCAGGCGGATCTCTGTGAGTTCGAGGCCAGCCTGGTCTACAAAGAGAGTTCCAGGAAAGGCGCAAAGCTACACAGAGAAACCCTGTCTCGAAAAACAAACAAACAACAACAAACAAACAAAAATTAGTGAAATCTAAAAATTACATGGAGTCAAACCAAAGAAACCAGCCACCCTGGATCACCTGGAGTCGCCCGTGTGAGCTCCATAAATATTACAGCCCAAGACACCCTCAGGCCCAGCCCAGCAGGATGAGCCCAGGCTAAGTCAGGGCAGCCAGATAAAATGTAGGTGTGTTGGGCAGGAAGCACAGTGGAGGGGCCCTCTGGACCCAGCACACAGGAGGCCCTGTTCACTGCTCTCCAGCTCCATGTGGTTGTGTAAAATAATGAAGGCTGTCCTCCTACCCAACGGGAGACAAATGATTCAGTCACATTTGGCTTATTCTACTCTCTCAGACCCAGCACGATAGAGGCCCTGGGTTTCACCCCTTGTAACAAAACAAAACAAGGGAATCCACCCAACACAGACAGTCTTCTCAGCTAATTACAAGTGAGATGAACAAGGTCACATGCAAGTACATGCTGAGCCACTCCAGGCTCTGCTTCTAACACACTAAAGGATTATTTCCAGTTCCTCTGGAATGCAGAGTGAACCAGGTGTGTTTGCTGTGCTGACAGGGGATGGAGCCACGCCCCCAGCCCCTCACTGGGATTCTAGGCGGGGCTCCACCCTGACCACGCCCCCAGCCCCTCACTGGGGATTCTAGATAGGGCTCCACCCTGACCACGCCCCCAGCCCCTCACTGGGATTCTAGGCGGGGCTCCACCCTGACCACGCCCCCAGCCCTCACTGGGATCCTAGGCGGGGCTCCACCCCTGACCACGCCCCCAGCCCCTCACTGGGATTCTAGGCGGGGCTCCACCCTGACCACGCCCCCAGCCCCTCACTGGGATTCTAGGCGGGGCTCCACCCTGACCACGCCCCCAGCCCCTCACTGGGATTCTAGGCAGTGGTTCTACCACAACCCAAAGTGAGTGACTCAAAATACATATTCAGATTCTGACTTGGGAGCTGTCCAGAATGGGAGTCTGGGATCTGTCTCCCACACACTTGTCCCTTTCCCAATCTGTTTTTTCAATTTTATAGGGTATTTGGATGTGTTCATAAAATTCTCATCAGATAGAAGTTCAGGCCCAAGCCTTGCTAAGCATGAGGGACACATCTAAAGGACACGGCTCCACCGTCTGAACTTTGCATGCACATGCAGAGTGTGGTTGGGGACTCCAAGTTCAGTCCCCAGCACTAAGAAGCCAACAGATCAAGGAAAAAATGCAATCCATGTGGCAGACAATAATGAATCAACAGTGTCATCAGCCACTTGCCACACAGCCATTACCGAAGAATTAAACAGGGCGGCGGCGCACACCTTTAATCCCACCACTTGGGAGGCAGAGGCAGGTGGATCTCTGAGTTCAAGTCAGCCTGGTCTATAGAGTGACTTCCGACAGCCAGGACTACACAGAGAAATCTTGTCTCGAAAAAAATATTTTTAAAAAAAGTGAATAAATAAAATAAAAATTGAATATACTCCACAATAGAAGGAAAAACCGATAACACCCAAAGTGCCTGTCTTGTAGCAACTTGAGCAGATTTGAGGGTAAGCTTTGTACTTGAAGACGCTCCTTTGTATCAAGGTGAGAAAATGGGCCCTTGTACATCGGTGCCCTCTGGTGTACCATACTCAGTGACAGTGCTGTGTGCTCAGTGGATTCAGCCTGGAGCATGCAGCTGATTGTAACAGTAACTCCATAATGGACATTGGGAGCTAATGCAGATCAGGCATTGCATGTGTAGTTTTATTTAATGTGAAGAACATGGATGCAGCTGTATGCAGCTGGTACTGTCTCAAAGCTCTTCACTTGGTCAGAGGGAGAACCGACATACAATTTAAAACATGGGGCTATTGAGATGGCTCATTGTGTGAAGGAGCTTGCCATCAAGCCTGAAGCTGCAAGTTCAATTCTGGGGACCCACCTGGTGGGAGGAGAGAACCGACTCCTGACAGTTGCCCTCTGTGCATGGCTCGCGTGCACCCCACACACATAAATAAATGTATAAGGGGCTGGAGAGATGGCTCAGAGGTTAAGAGCACTGCCTGCTCTTCCAGAGGTCCTGAGTTCAATTCCCAGCACCCACATGGTGGCTCACAACCATCTGCAATGAGATCTGGCATCCTCTTCTGTGTACATAACAAATAAATAAATCTTTATAAAATAAATAAATAAATAAATGTATAAAAACAAGGGAGGGTCTGGGAATGTAGCTCATTAGTAGAGTGCTTGCCTAGCATAAACTGGGTTTAGTCCCCAAAACAACAGCATCAAAGAAAATTGAATAATCAAAAACGAAACGCTTGGGCAGGAGGTTAGGGGTGTGGCTCAGTAGAGCATTTGTGGGGCAGACATGAAGCCCCTTGCCTGCGTGTAAGTTCCCACCCTGGCTCTTGTCAAGCGTGTGTGAGATGCTGGGTTCCTCCTCCAGCAACCGCCAGACATACACGAGACAAAGCATAGAGTCGCGCACACAGGACATCCCTTGTGACCATTGGTTGCAATATCAGGCCACTCACAGCAACTGTATTCAAGTGTTCATATGATGGAGAAGAAAGCAGAGGACCCAGGAAGACCCTAGACAGGGCTCTTATGGGGGTCACCAGCCCGGATCTATTCACTCGCATCTCTTGGAGGACCCTATGAGACATAGGCGCCCGCCATCAAGGGTGTCCACTTGTCTCCTGCTCTTACCTGCGATGGCAGAGCTGATGAAGATGGCCACGCTGCTGCTGGAAGACGGTGCTGGTAGGGAGCCCGCCTGACCCCGGAGAAGCCGCTGGCGGGTGCCAGGGCTGAGGGGGCCCACACTCATGCTTCCCATCCACCTGGATGGTTCTTCCCCAGGAAAGGGCCTGAGACCCATGGACCTCACCCCCTCGGAGGCTGGCCAGGCACGGCCATCCGGAAGAGGGAGCGTATCTCAGGCTCTGTGGCCCCTCGGTCACCCCATCATTCCTTCCGGGATGCCTGGATGCTGTCTTCCACTCTTTGTCTGAAGTGCTAACAGGATGTGGCAGGGCGGCTTTCCCAGTGTTGCTGGATGTTGTTGCCTTCTTCAGGCACTAGAGTCTGCTTCCAGCTTCTCATGGAAGCTTCAGTGGTTACCACAGCAACTGTGGTTCGCAGCACTGGGCGCTGGAGCCCAGGGACCAGACAATCTTTCCAACACCTGGCTCCCCTGGGGCCTCTGTGTAAGTTGAGCCTGAGCCCAGGTGTGCAGAGGGAGGCTAGGGTTTCTGGGAACCATGTGTAGCCCTGGCATTTGGTAGAGACTCCACTGCATGCCACCCTCTCTGTGCCTCTCATAATCCAGTGTTCATGTACCGTGAAAATTACACAAGATGGTTGTCTGGAGCACTATGCCGCCCCAGAATGCATCAATGTCTGCAGACGTTTATGGTTGTCCAGAACAGGAGTGCTAGGAACAAGTGAGTGGAAAGCTGGGGGCGTGGCTCAGAGGTGGAGCCCCGCCCAGAATCCCACTGAGGGGCTGGGGGCGTGGTTCAGGGACCTAGAATGCTCCAGTGTGGCTGGCTCAGAGGTAGTCTGGTTTCTATCCTGCATAAGACCTTAGACTAGAAGTTCTCTATCTAAGGGTCATGACCCCTTAGACAAACCTCTACCTCCAAAAAATATTTACATTCTGATTCATAACAGTGGAAAAATGACAGTTATGAAGCAGCAGTGACAGTAATTTTATGGTTGGGGTCATCACAGCAGGAGCCGTATTAAAGGGCCACAGCGTTATCGAGGGCTGAGAAGCACCGTGCGAGACTGACTGACTCTCCGTGGAGACGGGATGGGGAAGGAGAGCAGACATGAGGGCAGGGGAGGGAGGAGATTTCTCTGGACGTGTCTAGGTTTCCCCACCTCCCAGTCCATCCCAGTGACACTGAACCTGTGTGTCCGCTCGAGGCATGAGCACAGGCTCCTCCATGGTCTTCCTGGAGCGTGGAAGGTCCAGGCAACCGCCGTCTTCTGTGAATTGAGAGCAACATAAGTGTTCTGTCAGGCAGCAGCATGGGTCGACAATGAAACATGTCCATATAGCCATGGCGACAGGAGTACGCTAGGCACTGAGAACATATGAATTTGCAAGGCACCAAACACAGAGAGAGTGCTTGATGGGTACATGTCTATAGATAGAGGTATGTGCACTATAGTATGTTGTATGCTGTTTATATGGAACATTAATATGTGCTAAAGGCCCGGTGGCGCACACCTGTAGCCGCAGCACGTGGGGTGCTTGCCTAGCACACACCAGACCCTGACTGCCCTCAGCACATCAAAACCTGCCTATGATGCCATGAGTCAGAAGGATCAGGAGTTCAAAGTCATCCTTACATACTCGGTGAATTCAAGGTCAGTCAGGGCTACATGAGACTATCTCATAAACACCAAGGGGGTGGGGTGGGGGTGGGGCGGTGAACACCAACGGGCTGGGGGGGGGGTGGGGTGGTGTTCAGGATGTGGATGCTGGAGAAGCAGTAGTCCAACACCAGTCTGGGTTAGCACAGCATACTAAGGCCAGCCTGGATTACATGAGACCCTGCCTCAAAAAGGCAGAAGAAAGGGAGAGGGGGAGGGGAGGGGAAAAGGAAGAAGAGGAGGGTCCGTTCCTAGTTTAACCTCAGGGCCTTTGCACATTCTAAACCAAATCTGGGCAACTCACTTTCTTTCCGATTTCAAAGGAGAATTTCCATTGTCCTCTGAGGTCTCCTGGAGGTACTTGACTTGATGGGTCTTTTCAGCCACCCCCTGTGGAATCCCCCCTGTATCTGTGCGGTACTCACCCTCAGCTCACACAGCTCTCCATTTTCAGTGTCTGTTCCCCGAGGAATGTGGGTCCCACAGACGCAGGCATGGCTCTCAGTAAGGGACTCTGAAGAATCTGTGCCTCAGCGGGTCCTTGGGCAGCCATCCAACATTTTGGCCCCTGTGTGTTACCCAGACACCTCAGCAAGAAGCGGGGGAGGTCTTCTGCAAGCTCAGCGCCCTTCTCGGCACCTGCTCCAGGCTCTCCCGGGGACACCGGCTTCCCTCTTGTTGGCAGGAAGGGCACCAACTCCGAAGTCCCTGGGAGAAGGAAGTTGCTTGGGCCCAAAGCCACCATGAAAACAAGGCTCTGCCTTTCCTGGTAACTTTTGTCTTAGGTATTTTCTGGTCACCCCACCAAGTTATCCCAGCAACTGGGATAAAGGAAAGGAACTGGCTGAGGAGCAGCCTGGGTTGGGCACCTGGCCAGGCCTGTGGTTAACTGTTGTGTGCCAGGCTTGCCGGCTCTCAGCAGCATGTGGCTCTCAGCAGCATGTGCCGTCTATTGGGGGGGGGGGTTGCAGGCTGCTGGCTGGTTTGCATATGTCACCAACACCATGAGGGGAGGCTGTGATCCTATCCTAGAGCTGCAGGCCATGTGCTCCAGGGGCTGGAGAGAGGATCAGATGTAAAGAGCGATTGCTGCTCTTCCTGAGGACCCGAGTTCAGTACCTAGCCCCCACATCAGGTGTGGCTCATGGCCACCTGCACCTCCATCACCTTCTTCTGGTCTCTGGGCACTGCAGGAGCCTATGCAATGTGGGTCCTGGAGGTCTCAAACTCAAGTTATCAGGTCTTATTAGGCATCCCTGATTTGGGGCTGGGATATTCTTTGCTGAGCGATGCAGGACGTGGCATAGCTAGGGTTTCTGTTGCTGTGATGAAACTTCATGACCACAAGCAACTTTGGGAGGAAAGGGTTTATTTTAGCTTACGTTTCCAAGTCACAATCCATCACTGAGGGGACTCAAGGCAGGAACTGATGCAGAGGCCATGGAGGGACACTGCTTCTGGCTTGCTTCCCATGGCTTGCTCAGCCTGCTTCCTTGGACATCCCAGGACTGTAGTGGGTAGCCATCTCAGCATTGGCCTGGAAGTTCCAACCCCCATTGAGGCTCCGGTAATGATCACGCCCACAAGGCGGGGCGGAGGAGGAGGAAGCTGAAGACCCAGGATCGAGAGGAGGGCTCTCTTGGTTCTGGGACGCTGGACGCTGGAGGTAGACTGAGCAGAGTTCTCCAGAGAACACCGCCAGACTGCGCCATACCTTTGCCAGACCCTACAACCTATCCCTTCATTTGTAAGTTACCCCACAAAATAAACCTCCCTTTTAACTACGTGGAGTGGCCTTAATAATTTCACCAATGCCCAGAGATGGAAGAGGCCCTCCCCCATCAATCACTAACTAAGAAAATACAGCTGTCTAACTGGACTTAAGGCCCACTCAGCAGGAGGGAAGTTGTGCCTGCTACAGGGATTCTAACCGGTTTATCAGGGCTCGTGAGGTCTGGGACTGTGGGGTTCGAATAGGAATTGAAAGGGTGATAAACGGCACTGGTGGTACGGCACTGGTTACCTGTGGGAGGGTCCCGGTCACGACAGAACCCAGGGTTAGTTTTCAGAGCTTTATTAGGAGGGAAAGGGGGGAGGGGAAAGAGGAGAGCCAGGCCTGGAGAGAGAGAAAGGTGGGGTGGGGGGCAGAGTGCAGAGAGAGCATGGGGTCTGCGCCCGGCTTTTTATTTTTTCATGTAGTCGCTAGCGCACATTGAAGACTCCAAACTGCTCATGTGCAGGAGTGAGGGCAGGATCCTAACAGGAGTGACCCCCATAGACTCATGAATCCTTGGCCCATAGAGAATGGCACTATCAGTAGGTGTGGCCTCGTTGGAGGAAGCATGGCCTTCTTGGAGGAAGTGTGACCTATGTAACTACATATGTCACTGCAGAGGCGGGGTTTGAGGTCTCGTTTGCTCAAGCTGTGCCCAGTGTGATACACAACCTCCTTCTCCTGCCTGCAGATCAAGATGTAGGACACTCAGCTCCAGCACCGCGTCTGCTGCACAGTGTCATGCCCCACCATGGAGACAGTGGACTGCACCTCTGAAACTGTAAGCCAGCCCCAATTAAATGTTTTCCTTGCTGTGGTCATGGTGTCTGTTCACAGCAATAGAAACCCTAACTAAGACAGAGAAAAGAATCACCTAGTGCCACTGTGCTAGGTGAGCACGGGTCCTACTCATTCTACATCTCATCCTCAGACACACAGATGAGTGCAGCTCCCCTCATACAGGGGCCTCTTCACGCCAAATGGAGCCCATCCCAGCAGGCCACAGCTGCACAATGCGCTCGGGTGGATGCACCCTCGTCACACCTCCTGTGTCTGTGGTCAGGGAACGTCTGCTTAGAGGGACGGGAAGATTGTGAGAGCCAGAATGCCAGGAAGTCCGCTGTGAACGGCTGTGTAAACAAGATGGCGGAGCACCGGTGGACATCCAATCCGGGAGGGAGAAATCTCACGGGGTCCGCCTTAGACAGACCTACAGGCAGCTGATGACAGCTGGGAGGGGAGAGTCAGCCGCTCCCAGGGTGAGGACCTCACTGGTTGTCCAGTGCGGAGTGGTCAGCTCTGAAACCCTACACACAGACCACGATGACAGGCTCAGCGGGCTGTAGTCATACCTGTGTTCACACATGCACGTGTGTAACAGTGCTAATGAAAGGAAAGGAGTTGGGGAGTCACAGGGATTCAGGTCGGGCGCCTGGGAAGGGCTGGAGGGAGGAAAGGAAGGGAAAGTGATATAACTAGATTTCAGTTTAAAACGTTTTTAAGAAAGAAAACACCCCGCAAGCTTGCCCAGGTTGGTCTTGTGGAATCTTCTCCACTGAGGTTCCTCTTCCCAGATGACTGTGGCTTGCAAAGAGCTGACAAAAAACAAAAACGAACAAACAAACAAACCAGCAAAATCAACCAGGTTAAGCAGCATGCCGGGTTTCCACCTGGTAGACGACCGTGGCCCCTCCTGACCTACGACCAGAATTCCAACACCGCCAGGGTCCCCGCAGGAGCACACGCCCATCAGGGAGGGTACAGCACAATGTGTGCATGTGATTTTTAGTTGTGATTGATTTTACTTTTCTTGGTAGGTGCTGAAGAATGGGCGTCCCTTTATCCTAAGGGAGAATCATATACACACACATTCGTGTAGAATATATGACACACTAGCACATGTAACATAATATCTCATACATGTAACATACAACACATTCTGTATTGCATATGTATCATGTAATATATTGTACACATATGATATATCCCACATACCTAATATAAGATTTATGTTATATACCTATAACACAAAATATTATGATGTGTACAATAAGTTACATACATACAATGTAATATCTATTGCACACATGTGTCATATGTTATAGAAGCATTGTAGGCATGTAACATAACATCTATGTTATGTGTGTGCTATATGATAGACATATATTACATACGACTTCATGCATATACAACTATATAATATATTGTATATTATATACATATAATAATGTGTGTTATTTAGTAAATATGTTGGATATTACATGTACATATATATATTCATACATACATATATGCAATTTGCACTATATATCATATGTATATAATGTAGGTTTTAGATTTGTAGCATATATTACTTACTAGTTGTGTACATTATATACACCATACATATAATACATAACACATATACATATATACACAATATACATGTAATATACTTATGATAGATATTATAGCCATGAAATATATGTCAGTGTCCTGGGAATCACTCCGTAGGCCAGGCTGGCCTCTGATTCAGAGATCAGCCTACCTCTGCCTCCTGAGTCCTGGGATTAACGGTGTGTGCACATAGTTTAGTTGCTCATGCTTGAGACTGGGTCCTGCAGCCTTGAACTCCTCACCCTCCTGCCTCTGCCCGGCTGCAGGATGCAGGTGAGCAGCATGTGGGGGCCATCAGGTCTCTGGTCTCACAGAGCCTTACCCAAGCGCTGGGCTCCAGGGGATTCCTGCCTTGGCCGCCTCCCTAAGCCTAACACCCACCCCCACCCTCCACCCCCATGTCGGGGAGGAAAGGATCCAGGCTGCAAGGCACAGACGGATGCAGAGCGGGACAGAGGCGCCCTCTGGGGGTCGGTTCGGAAAATGCGGGTGAATGGGCGAAGCTCCCTGTCCCAGAGCCCACTGAGGTTCGGAAGGAGAAGGCCACCGCCAGGTTTGCACATTTGAGGGGATGATGGACTTCAGCTGCCCCCAGAAAACCCAAGGCAGAGCGTGGTGGAGCTCGCCTTTAATACCAGCACTCTACAGGCAGATCTCTGTGAGTTCAAAGACAGCCTGGTCTACAGAGTGAGACCCTGCCTCAAAAAATAAAATTTAGAAGTCAGCTGGGGTTAGTTAGCACAGGCACTAAGATCAACGATTAATAAATGGGACCTCAGAAAATCAAGAAACTTCTACACAGAAAGGACAAGGTCATTTGGACAAAGCAGCAGCCTATGGAATGGGAGAAGATCCAAAATGTATAAAGAACAAAAAACTATATATCAAGAAAGCAAATAATCAAATTTAAAAACTCTGTGCATATCTAAACAGAGAATTGTCAATAGAGGAATCTCAAATGGCCAAGAAACACTTAAAGAAATGTTCGACATCCTTAGCCATCAGGTAAATGCAAATAAAACAGACTGAGATTCCATCTTACATGTGTCAGAATGGCTAACATCAGTAACATGAGTGACAGCTCATGCTGGTGAGGATGTGGAGCACGGGGAACTCTCCTCCATCGCCGCTGGGAGTGCACACTTGTATGTACAGCCATTCTGGAAATCAATGTGGCAGTTTTTCAGAAAACTGGGAATCCATCTACCTCAAGACCCAGACATAGCACTCTTGGGCAATTACCCAAAGGACGCTCCATCCTACCACAGGCACACTTGTTCAACTATGTTTATTCATTATAGCCATGACCTGGAAACAACCTAGACACCCCTCAACTGAAGAATGGATAAAGAAAATGTGGTACACTTACACAATGGAGTACTACTCAGCAGAGAAAAACAATGACATCCTGAAATTTGCAGGCAAATGGATAGATCTAGAAAAAAATCACCGAGTGAGGTGACCCAGACCCAGAAGGACAAACATGGCATGTGTTTGTTATATGTGGACATTTGCTATTAAGTCAATGATAATCAAGCTACAATCCACAGAACCACAGGGGTATGGACAGAGTAGAAGACTTTTGGGGTGGGGGACAGACAGACAGCTTCCCCTGGGAAAGGGAAGTAGAATAGGTAGTTAGGGATGGATGGGGTGGAGCGGGAATGGGAGGATCGATGGGGAGGAGGTAGGGAGACAGGGGAAGGAATATGGGAGAGACAGCTAAAATCACGGAGCACTTGAGGGGTAGCATGGAAACCTAACACAGGAGAAGCTTCCTAAAATACATACATACATGAAATAAAATGACCCAGTAATGGGGGACAGAGCCCTGACTGGCCATCTCTTGTCACCAAGTGAAACTTCCCATGCTGGGATTGGGTTACATCTAATTGAGTTTTTGGCTAAAGGGGTTCCATGGAAATCCCCGAACAACCCAGGCTGTTGTTAAGATGAGGCTCCTTTCCACAAACTGTCAGCAAGGCCCCATTGCTGAAGACAACACCTGCACCACTCACTGACCATGGAGATGCTGAGCTGGGGCCTCCATAGGGCCTCCGCCACTGTGTGCTGGGGCCTTTGGTACAGGCCGGAGCTCTGCACACTACCAAGGGAGAAACATAAACCCCAAGCCAGCCACAAACCCTTTGACCTACAGTGGTGCCCTGCATCTAAGACATGCTAGGGCAATGGTGGCACAAAGCTTATGGGAGTAACCAACCAATGTCTGATTTGACTTGAGGCCCACTCCATAGGATGGAATCCATATGCAACACCGCTTCAGTGACCAAGAACTAGAGACTAGATAGCCCAGGAACCTAGAGTTAAGCCAAGTACTACTGGTCTTTAAAAGAAAAGTAGCAATAAAATGACTCCTAATGACATTCTGCTGTACCCATAGATCAGTGTCTTGTTCAGTCATCATCAGAGACGCTTCCTCCTGCAGCAGAGGGAACAAATGCAGAGACCACAGATAGACACTATGCAGAGAGAGAGAGACCCTGGGACACTCAACCTAAATGGGATGTCTCCTCAATTCCCTCCCCTCAGAGCTCAGGGAACCCTGAAGAAGATGAGGCAGGAGTGTAAGAGCCAGAGGCGAGGGAGGATACCACGAGAACTAGATCCTCTAAATCAACATGAGCAAGGTTCATTTCAGAGACTGAAGCAGCATGGGCCCAAGTGGGTCTGCACCAGGTCCTCTGTACATACTTATGACTTCAGTGTTTTTATGGGATTCTTGAGTGTGTGAACAAGTGTCTCTGATTTTCCTGCCTTTTCCTGGGCTCTTTTCCTTCTGTTTGTTTATTTTGTATAATAGTTTCTTTTCTTTTCTTTTTTTTTCTCTCTGAGACAGGGTTTCTCTATGCAGTCCTGGCTGTCCTGGAACTTGTTCTGTAGACCAGGCTGGCTTTGAACTGAGAGATCCACCTGCCTCTGCTGCCTCCAGAGTGCTGGGATTAAAGGTGTGCACTACCACTGCCTGGCAGTGTATGGTAGTTTTTATTTTATTATATTTCATTATTGTCCCTTAGAAGTCTGTTTGTTTTCTAATGAGAAACAGAAAGGGAGTGGACCAGATTGGAGGGGTGTGGTCAGGAACTGGAGGAGTAGGGGAGAGCGAACTGTAATCAGGATATATTGAGTGAGAAACAAAAAAATCTATTTTCTTTTTCTTTTTTTAAAATTTTTTATAATTTAATTTAATTTTGCTTATCATCCACGGATTCCCCTGTCCTCCTTCCTCCGGCCCTCCCTCCCCCCAGCCTACCTCCCATCCTCATCTCCTCCAGGGCAAAGACTCCCCTGGGGATTCAGCTCAGCCTGGTAGATTCAGTACAGGCAGGTCCAGTCCCCTCCTTCCAGGCTGAGCAAAGTGTCCCTGTGTAAGCCCAAGGTTCCAAACAGCCAGCTCATGCACTAAGGACAGGTCCTGGTCCCACAGCCTGGATGCCTCCCAAACAGATCAAGCTATTCAGTTGTCTCACTTGTCCAGAGGGCCTGATCCAGCTGGGGGCTCCTCAGCTATTGGTTCATAGTTCATGTGTTTCCACTAGTTTGGCTATTTGTCCTTGTGCTTTTTCCAATCATGGTCTCTATCAAGAACAGAGAGGGAGAACAAGGAAAGAGATACCATGATAAATGAAGACCCCATGGGAATAGGAAGAAGCAAAGTGCTAGAGAGGTCCCCAGAAATCCACAAAGATACCTCCACTGTAGACTACTGGCAATGGTCGAGAGAGTGCCCGAGCTGACCTACTCTGGAGATCAGATGGCCAAAACTGTCATGATAGAACTCTCATCCAATGACTGATGGAAGCGGATGCAGAGACCCTCAGCCAGGCCCCAAGTGGAGCTCTGGGAGTCCAATCAGCGAGAAAGTGGAGGGATTGTATGAGCGAGAGGAGCCCCCAACTGGATCTATTTTCAATAAAAGGAAAAAAGTAGGAAATTCTTCAAAATAACATGACCGCTTGGTCACACTGAAGACACGTGACAGACAGTTCTCTAATGCCATCTACTCTCCAGTCTGCCACTGTTCCCATCCTCATCAACAGGACAAACACCTGATGAAGGCAACATCCAATGGAAGGCTTGACCTCGGCTCGCAGTCCCCGTGGGGACACCACGGTGGCAGGAGCCTGAAGCCACCCGTCACTCTGTGTCCACAGTCAGGAAACGGGGGTGAACGCCTGGGTTCTGTTAGTTGTCTCTTTTCTATTCAGTCCAGGACTTCAGCCTATGGATGGTGGTGGCTACACTTAAGGTGGGTGTTCCCATGTCAACCTAAAGACTCCCTTACAGATGTGACCAGATGTTTGTTTCCAGGGGGATTTTAAATCCCATGAGATTAACGATTAAGATCGACTATCACAACAGTCAGTACTCAAGTTTACTTAGAAAATTGCCTAAAATAATTTCATAGAAGCCAGGTGGCGCACACCTTTAATCCCAGCACTTGGCGGGGCAGAGACAGGCGGATCTCTGTGAGTTCGAGGCCAGCCTGGTTTACAATGTGAGTTCCAGGACAGGCTCCAAAGCTACAGAGAAACCCTGTCTCGAAAAACCAAAATAATAATAATAATAATAATAATAATAATAATAATAATAATTTCATAGGCATTATGTTCTTCTTTCCTTCCATATAAAAGATAAACTAGAGTCCAACTTTTAAAAAAAGTTGGCCATGGTCCCACTTGCCTGTGACCCCAGTGCTATGTGAGGCAAAGGCAGAAGAGAAGGGCCCCTGAGGTGTGCGGCTGGCAGCCCGGCCTCAGGCTTCATGGGACTGTGTCATGGGAATAAGACAAAAAGTGATAAAGAATGCTCACACCTTCCTCTGGCCCCTGCACATACAGATGCACATATGCTATGCACCCCACAAAAACACACACATTTTTAAACTAAAAAAAACTTTAAAGAATTCAAAGCTAGCAAGACCCTTCATCCAAACTAAAGGAAGAAAGGTGGAGATGCAGTGTGGGTACACCTGCTCATCCTGTGTGGGTCCAGGTTCTATTCCCAAGAAGCCAAGAAGAGAAAAAGAAAAGGAGAGATACAGAGATGGGACGGGGGAGAGAAAAGAAAGAGAAGAGAAAGACAGGAGGCTGGAGAGGTAGCTCAGTGAGTAAGAACACACTGGCTGCTCCTGCACAGGACCTAGGTTCGATTCCCGGCACCTACGTGGAGGTTCACAACTGTTTGTAACTTCAATTCCATGGGGATACAATGCCCTCTTTTGGCCACTGAGGGCACTGCATGCACATGGTACTCAGGCACATATACAAAACACCCATATACATTTAAATTTTTTTTCCAGCAGAAGAGATGGCTCAGAGGTTAAGAGCACTGGCTGTTCTTTCAGAGGTCCTGAGTTCAATTCCCAGCAACCACATGGTGGCTCAAAACCATCTGTAATGAGATCTGGTGCCCTCTTCTATAACATAATAAATAAATAAATCTTTAAAAAAATTGTTTTTCCTTTTGTTTTTTGAGACAGGATTTTTCTGTGTAGTCCTGGCTGTCCTGAAACTTGCTTTGTAGACTATGCTGGCCTAGAATTCACAGACATACGCCAACCTCTGCCTCCCAAGTGCTGAGATTAAAGGTGTGCACCACCACCACCACCACCACCACCACCACCACCACCACCACCACATGGTAAAAAAAAAAAAAAAAAAATTTTTTAAGAAAGAAAAAGGGATCACCCTCCAGCTGCTTTCCGAGCAGGCCTTACTGTCTTTAAAAAGGATATCTGGCTGGGCAGAGGTGACACACACCTTTAATCCCAGCACTCAGGAGGCAGAAGCAGGCGGATCACTGTAAATTCGAGGCCAGCCTGGGCTACAGAGTGAGCCCCAAGACAGCCAGGACTGTTACACAGAAACTCTGTCTCGAAATAAAAAATTATATCAGAATTTATTTTATTTATTTTATTTTATGTGTATTTTGCCTGCATGCATCTTTGCTCCATATGCATGCAGTACCTGAGGAGGCCAGAAGAGGGAGCCAGATCCTTTAGAACTGGAGTTACGCATGGTTTTTCACTCACGCGCGCGCGCGCGCACACACTCACACACACACACACACACACACACACACACACACACACACACACCCCACCCCACACCACACCACACCATCCAGTCTAGGAGTTAGCAACTCTTCTAGAAAGAGGTTGCAATGTCTTAACCCTGATGTGACAACAAGAACAGCTCCAGATGCGGTGCAAACAGTCAGGGGCCATGCGCCAATAAAACTTTATTTAACGACACAGAGAGAAGCCATGTTTGTTTGTTAAGGAGGTGAGGGCAGACCCTGGGCTCCACATATGCTGAGTTCGTGCTGGGATGGTATGTGGGGTACCAGGGCTCAGTGGCCCGTGTGCTTGGCAGGCGGCGCCCCCAGGCGCGGGAGCCAGGTTGGGCTGGTGCTTTATGATTGGCCTGGGAGTCCACCCAGTTCATGCCAGTTCTGAGCAATACAGTGACGCCTGCCAGGACCCACCAGCACCCTATGTCTGACCTCTGACCTCTCTGCTGGCTTCCACCAGCTCAATTAGGTGCTGGTTTCCTTTGCTAATTGAGCTGGGGCTTTTCCCAGCGCCCCAGGCGGCCGCCGGCCCAGAAACCCCGCTGTAAACGCGTCGGCCCGCCCACGCGTGCGGTGGCTGCTGGAGGCAGGCCTGGGGATCCGGGCGGGGCCAGTGTGTGCCGGGCTGGTGCCGAACTGGAAAGAGAACCAGAGTGCACACCGGGAGTCCCAGCGCTGGAGGCAGCGGCAGTGAGACGCGTCTTAAAATGACATCTGGCTAATTTGGAGCACATTCTGCCCAGTGAAATAGGACGGTCGGGAGGGAAATACAGGCTCCTAGGGCGTCGCTAGAGCCACCCAGCGCGGAGAGTAGAAAGCGGGTAGAGGCTGGGGCGCGGGAGGGGTCTGCGGGACACTAGCTGGGCACGCGCAGGTCCAGGGCTCCATTCCACACGTTCTGGAAATGGAGCGGTGAGTGCTGGACACGAGTGCGCGCAGTGAGTGGTCCTACACACGTGGCCAGCCTTGTCTACACAGAGATCCAGGCTAGCCAGGGCTGCACGTGAGGCACTTCCTCCCCCCCCCCCAGCTGAGGACCGAACCCAGGGCCTTGCGCTAAAGCGCTCCACCACTGAGCTAAATCCCCAACCCCGAGGCACTCTCTTAATAAAATAAAATAAAAATCGGATGCTGAGCATGGTAGTTCACGCCTTTAATCCCAGCACTCGGGAGGCAGAGGCAAGTGGATCTCTGTGAGTTCGAGGCCAGCCTGGTCTACAGAGCGAGATCCAGGACAGCCAGGCTACACAGGGAAACCCTGTCTTGAAACAAACAAAAACAACATAAGTCAAATCAGTTTGTCACTGTGCTTCACAGCATGAATTTATATCTTTCAGTGTCTGTATGATGGTATAAATGGAGCCCAGGGCCTTGAGCAAGTTAGACAGGGCTCCACCCTGACCACGCCCCCAGCCCCCTCTCTGGGATTCTAGGCGGGGCTCCACCCTGACCACGCCCCCAGCCCCCTCACTGGGATTCTAGGCGGGGCTCCACCCTGACCACGCCCCCAGCCCTCACTGGGATTCTAGACAGGACTCCACCCTGACCACGCCCCCAGCCCCTCACTGGGGATTCTAGGCGGGGCTCCACCCTGACCACGCCCCCAGCCCCTCACTGGGATTCTAGGCGGGGCTCCACCCTGACCACGCCCCCAGCCCCTCACTGGGATTCTAGGCGGGGCTCCACCCTGACCACGCCCCCAGCCCTCACTGGGATTCTAGGCGGGGCTCTACCACTAACTTTTTCCTCCAGTGCTGTGAAACAGAATTTTAATGCTATAAAGAACCCTGATTCAACACCAGACAATAGAAGTACTAAGCTTGAATCCTTCTGCTAAAATTAACCTGAACTTAAGTCCCGGCTGTCAGAGTTCTGGCATCTGTTCGTGGACTCCATAGCAGCCGGTCTTGGCAACGATCCCTGACCACAGGCCAGCCGGTGGCTATCACGCCTCCTTCCCAAAATAGGCTGGGAGGCTCTTTATTTCCATCCCGTCTGTCCGGTCAGAATATGCGATCCCCGCGCCTTGGGCTGGAGGGCGGAAGGCCGCTCCCCTGTAGTCTCCCCAGCTGCTCTGGGAGCCCAGCCAAGGCCAGGGCCGGCGGTGTACACACAGGCTCTGCAGTCCTGACAGACTGCCAAGGGCTGAGGACTGCTCCTGCCTCCGCATTTCAGCTGCTGTGAGAAGCGGGCACCAGGACCCCTTTGGGTGCATCCCTGGAAGCGCTAACGGCAATGCTAGCTCCCCACCCACACCCCCGCCCTCCTCTCCCCTCCCTCCCTCCCTCGGTTCCTTCCTTCCTTTTTCTGTCACTCAGGTAGCTCAGGCCGGCTGGGACCTGGTGATCCTCCTGCCTCAGCTTCCTGCGTGCTGGGGTGACAGGTGTGAACCTTCCCACTGTCTTTGAGAAGTCGGAAGTGCTTGGGATCCACCTCCCACCCCCGGAGGCCCCAGCATCCCCAAGAACAGACCCCACCACATCCCTACATTTTGAACCTGAATAAAGCAAAAGAGTTGGGTTCACTGCACCACATTTATTGGCTTGTCACTCACACTGAGCTTTGACTGACACAGGAGGATGAAACCCAGGAGCTTCCAGCTTCAGGCCCTACCCTACCTCCGGGCAAGGCCGTGAGAAGGCGCCTTCTCAGCAAACTGGGTGCTCAGAGAAGCCTGAGCCCAGCCTTGCCCACACTCTCCTCTCAGACCTTCCGGTTGGCTACCACAGCCCGCGCCCTGTACAAGGCCTGCTCCTCTCCAGCAGCCAGAGCACTGTACACGGAGCAGCTGCGGGTCATGTTTGTTGAATGACTGAGTGAACAACGCTGATCCGGCACGAGGGACCCCTGATGTGTCCGGGGCCCAACTGGAGCACTCAAGGCGGTTGACTCTTGGACACTCTGCCTTACACGCAGGTGGTTACACTTCTTCTGCCTGTGGGCAGCTGGAAACTCAAGCTCTGCCTCCTAACAGCTCTGGATGTGTCTGCTCAGCTGAGTAACTGGTGAGACCTTCTGGGCCCAAACACAAACAGCCTGAGGTATAAAGCATCCACCACCGTCCTTCACACAGGCTCCCTGGCCATAGCATGCTGCTTAGGAAACTTCTGACATCATCTACCTTCTGTACACAGGAGGACCCGGGGTCTCCGTGCTACTGAGAGGAAGCAAGAGGTTCAGAGGAGGAGGTGGTTTACCCCAAGATGCCCAGAAGGAGTCACACAACTCTAGGGTGGTCCTGGGAGGAACAGGACATGGGAACCCCAGCACCTGGCTCTCCGGAGGAACTCAGGTAACTGAGTCTCCACGTGGCTTCAAATTCTTTTGGTTACAAGATATAATTTGAAAGAAGAAAGAAAGAAAACCAAGAATCTACTGGCCAGGGCTTTGCTGTGGGTGCTGTGAGGATGTGGGACCCTGAAGGCTGTGACATCATGAGAGGTCTGGCAGAAAGCAGGGCTTCTCACTCCTACCTAACTCCTCCATCCTCATCAGCCCTGGCTGATGACTCCAAATTGCAGATGGGGAAGGGGAGCTCTGAGCCCTGGAAGCCCCTAAGTTCTGAGGTTCCCTGAGTCCAGACCCTTCTCCCCCAACACCCTATGGATGCCTGGGTCCACCCCCTAATCTGCCTTCTTGGTCTTCTTCTTCCTGGAGCCTTCGCTCAGCTCCTCCCTGGCCTTGGCAGGCAGGCCTGAGTGCTGGGTGCCCAGCCCGCCGCCATGGGGTGCTCCATGGTTGTCATGGTGATGGTCACCTCCCCAAGCTGCCCCAAACAGCACCGGGCAGATGTAGCCTTCCAGGACATCAAATGGAGAGCTGTGGGAGTGTGTGGCCGTCAGGAACACCTGAAGGGGAGCCCAAGAAACACAATGATGGGGGAGAGAGCAAAGGAGCCATGGGAAAGGAGTGGGCCAGCCCCAGCCCTCTGCTTCCCACACCTCCAAGTTCATGAGCCCCCTTCCTGGAGTCTAGAGACCTGACTCCCAGTGTCCAAGCCTGGATAGTCCTGGGATGCTGGGACCAGTGGTCACCCACCCCAACAGGACCTCCCAACACCTGCACTTGGGTGTTACATTTTGTTGTCATTCAGTCAGGGTATCATTGTAGCCCAGGCTAGCCTCCTACTTACTGTATAGCCAAGTCTGGCCGTAAGAGATAGGTGTCTCATTCCATCATGTGGGAATATAGAAGGTGTCAATCATCTGACGCTGGGAAGAGTCCCTTGGAGAACCCCACCCCTGCTGTCTTGGCCATCACCCTCCAGAACTCTGAACAATGGTTTCATCTTCTCTCCCTCCCTTCTTGCCTTCACACTCTTCCCTCTTTTCTCTTCCATCCTCTCTCCACACTTGTTTGTGTGTTTGCTTTTAGTTGTGTTGTATTTTGACACAGGGTCTTTGTTTTGTTTGTTTGAGACAGGGTTTCTCTGTATAGTTTTGGTGCCTGTTCTGGAGCTTGCTCTGCAGACCAGGCTGGCCTCGAACTCTCAGAGATCTATCTGCCTGGCTCTTCCTCCCAAGTGCTGGGATTAAAGGTGTTGACACAGGCTCTTTTGTAGCCCAGGCTGGTCCCAAACTTGCTGTGTAGCTGAAGATGACCTTGAACTCCTGATCCTGGGCCCACGTCCCCACAGGGCCCGGGATGGGGTGGGGGGTTGTTTTGGTTTATGAGACAGAATGTCACTATGCAACCCTAGCTAGCCTGGAACTTACTACATGGCCCAGGCTGGCCTCAAACTCATGTCGATCCTCCTGCCTCAGCCTCCATAGCTGGCTCATCCCTCTCCAAGGCTATGGTCTTCTCCAGGGATGGACCATCCCTAGGCAGGGCCTTCTATGCTTGGGGAGCTAGAGACAACATTCTCCAGCCTGTGGAAGGACAAGGAAGACCCAAGCCCCTTCCCGGTGTTTGATCAGTTATAGTGACCCCACGGGTCACACTCACAGCGGTTTCCAGCTTCCTATACAGTCCACCAGCACCCCAGCCTATACACATTCTCTCCCTCAACCTCACCCCTCAACCTCCCAATGAATTTCTCCTGTCTATGTCTTGTGGACCATGTACCCTGGGGTGTCTGAGTTCCCGCACCCCATCTCAGGGACGTGGAGGTCACGGCTTACCTTACATGACACCATGAACATGGTGATGACGAAGATGAGGCTGGCCTTGGACACGGGGAGCCATCGGGTCTGCTGCAGGGTGAACAGGATAGCTCCATACAGGCTGGCCTTGGTGGGGCTGGGGGGCAGACATGGGTCACTATGGTCCACTCTCAATCTAGGCTGCATTTAAAGCGCAGCAGAGGCGCAGCTGGCCAGGAAGCACTGGCTGGCTGGATTAAAGGAGTGCACCACTTTGCCTGGATTGGTAATGGTGACTCTTGTCAATTTGAAAAGACCTAAAAATCAGCCTGGCAGTGGTGGTGGTGGCAGTGGTGGCACACGCCTTTAATTCCAGCACTCCAGAGGCAGAGGAGGTGGATCTCTGAGAGTTCAAGGCCAGCCCCGTCTATAGAATGAGTTACAGGACAGTCAGGGCTACAGAGAAAACTCTGCTAAAAAAAAAAAAAAAAAAAAAAAAAGCCAGGTGGCGGTGGCGCACACCTTTAATCCCAGCACTCAGGAGGCAGAGACAGGCAAATCTCTGTGAGTTCGAGGCCATTCTGGTCTACAGAGCAAGAACCAGGACAGGCACAAAAACTACACAGAGAAACCCTGTCTTGAAAAAACAAAACAAAACAACAACAACAACAAAAACCCAAACAAACAAAAAACCAAAAACAACCAAAAAAACAACCCAGAGGCAATTCTCTTCGAGGGATTATCTAGATTAGGTCAACAGAGGGGGAAGAGCCCTGCAGATCGTGGGTGGCCCCAATGCACTCACTGTCTGGGACTGGATTTGGAGAAGCCAGCCGAGCAGCACTCCTCTGGGGGGGTGGGATATGAACTGCTGCCGCACGTTGGACTTTGATGCCTTCCCTGCCTTGGCAGACTGAACCCCTAAACTGCAAGCCTAAGTCTCTCGCTCCTGAAAGGCTCCTGTCTGTCATGTATGGCGTCACAGCTACAAGAAAAGCCACCAGGTACTGCTAAGCCCTTGAACGCTGGGTGTGGAGAATGTTGTGTTGTGGCCGCCTGTCGCCTCACACAGTCATGTGATCTTGGTAGCTATGGGGTTTGGGTGCAGTGGGTTGCGTCTGCTCAGCAGGTTCTGGAAGCTAAGGTCACCATGCACAAGGCTAAGGAGGCATGTGAGAGAAGAAAACCCCTGGGTAGTGAGTAGAGGTGCTGGCATGGCGGGGAGAGGTGAGTCCTGCAGGCTGTCGCCCCAACGCTGAAGAAATGGGGCTTGGAGAGATGACTCCGTGGCCAGCCTCAAAGAACATGGTGGGGAAGCAATTGAGGATGATCCCAGCATAACCCGAGGTCTCTACATGAACCCCTCACACACATACACATGTCAAGAAAAATGGAGAAAAGAACAAATAAATGAACGAAAGAAAAAAGGATGTGTCAGGTCAATGCAGTAGTCCTGCAAGGAGCATGAATGTTATGTGGCTCTGCCCAGCATTCCCTCGGCCCTCCACACCACACAAGTGCCTGCCCCAGCCCCCACTCTGCTCCATTCCCTCGCCTCCCACTCACATTCTGCATCCTGGCCATGCACTTCTCTAACCTGACAGCTGGCAGCAATGCCAGGTTCTGGGAGGAGGGTCTTTTGTAGCCAGAAAACCCCTACTCACTCTTCAAAACCCCAGTCAAATATCACCTCTTTGCAGAAGTTCTTCCTGTCCTCACCCAGCAGTATCTCCAGATGATTAATAGCGCAGGGTCGGGCAAGGAGGGACAGAGGCCAGGGTACTCACAAGGACATGTGCAGGATTTCATTGGTCTCTGGCTTCCAGACTCCTCGAAGCAGCTGTTCCAGGTTGGACAGGAGGGCGACACCAGAGCCTGTGGGGCAGGGCACTGCTGAGCTGGCTGGACACGCCTCCTTCCAGCTGCAGTTCCCAAGGAAACACAGGGCCTTCTCGCTCGGTGGCTGAGCAAGGCCCTGGGTTCGGTCCTCAGCCGGGGGTGGGGGGAAGGCCTTCTCTTCACGGGGAATATCCATTACAGGCGGGGAGGACCATCCATTACAGGCGGGGAGGACCATCCATTACAGGCGGGGAGGACCATCCATTATAGGTTGGGAAATGAGGCTAGCAACAAAGCCTTCCCCAGGTTCGCACGGCACAGTCAGGACAAACCAGCAAGAAGCAATTGGCTGTGACCCCACCTTCAAGGGACTCTCTTGAGTCTCACTGTGTTGCCCAGGCTGGCCCTGGACTCCTAATCCTCCCTGGCTCAGCCTCATGAATGCTGGGATGACAGGAGCCCATCCCCACACCTAGCTAACTGTTGTGATCTTATTTATTGAAAAAAATTAAATAATTCTTTTTTTAAAATTTTATTATTTGTCTGTTTATTTGTGTAGGGGTGTCAGCGTGCCACAGCTCTAAGGCAGAGGACAACTCGTGTGAGCCAAGGATTGAATGCAGCTCATTTGGTGGTGATCATCATCACCCACTGAGCCATCCTGCCAGCTCCTACAAATTTTTTAAATTACATTTATCTAGGTATGGTGGTGCACACCTTTACCTAGCTCTTGGGAGGCAGAGGCAGGGGATCTCTGAGTTCAAGGACAGCCTGGTCTACATAGAGAGACTATGTCTGAAAAAAAAATGTTGCATTTTATTTATACTGTCTGTGGTAGTGGGGAGTGTGCATGTGCACACCATGACACGTGTGTGTGTGTGTGTGTGTGTGTGTGTGTGTGTGTGTGTATGTGTGTATGTGTGTGTGTGTGTGTATGTGTGTGTGTATGTGTGTGTATGTGTATGTGTGCGTGTGCGTGTGTGTATGCGTGTGTGTGTGTGTGTATGTGTGCGTGTGCGTGTGTGTGTGTGTGTGTGTGTGTGTGTGTGTGTGTGTGTGTGTGTGTGTGTGTGTGTGTATGTGTGTGTGTATGTGTGTGTGTGTGTGTGTGTGTGTGTATGTATGTGTGTGTGTGTGTGTGTATGTGTGTGTATGTGTGTGTGTGTGTGTGTATGTGTGTGTGTGTGTGTGTGTGTGTGTGTGTGTGGGTCAGAGGACAGCTTGTAAAAGTTGGTTCTATCCTTGCACTGTGTGGGTTCTGGGGATTAAACTCAGGTCATCAGGTTCGGCTTCAAGTGCTCTTCCCGCTAAGCCATCTTGCCGGCCCCTACTATTGTTAACTTAATTGTTATTGTGGATGGTGTGTATGGTGTCCATGTGGTGGGCATTGAACAACTTGTGGGAGCTGGTTCTCTCCTGTGTGGGCTGCAGGGATCAAACTTAGGTCACCAGACTTTTGCTGCAAGCTCCTTTACCCACTGAGCCGTCTCACTGGACCCCTGTGGTGATTTTTTTTCAATCTTTCTCGTCATAATTCTGCTTACCTTTGACCCACCCGGTGGCGATCATGATGAACCATCCGTGGTGGTAGTGGTGATGTGCGTGATGGATGCCCACGGCAATCTTCCGGACCCTCACCACCTCCTTCATAGCCACAAAGATGAGTTTCACTGGCAGGAAGCAGACGCATTTGTAGAAGAGATCCAAGGGACAGAAGAACATCAGGTACCTTTGAGGAGAGAAGGCCTACGGTCAGGGGGAAGGGCAGCCCAGTGGGAAATCCAGAGGAGGGCAGCGAGGATGCTGGCACTGTGCAGATTGCCACTGGGGTCTTTGCCTCTTCAACCTCCCCCTTTCCTGGTGCTGGAGTGTGTGTCCCCCCCCCCCCCCCCCCCCCCCGTGACCCCAGGCTCAGCTTACCACACTGCGGAGGCCAGCAGGATACTGGAGCTGTTGCTGAAGTAGTCGATGATGGGCTCCCCGAGGAGCAGGTCGGCCAGGATGTAACTCCCGAAACAGTGCAACATGGCGCACAGCCAGGACGCCACCGGGTGGCGCCGCGACAGCTCCACAGCTCCTGAGAGGCACAGGGATTCTGGTGGTCACGCGAAGAGGTGACCGCAGGAGCGTGCCATACCTGCACGCATGCTGCCCTTTTAACCCCCTGGGTGCTGAAGATTAAACCCAGAGCTTCCCAGTGCTCATCGGGCGCTGGGATGGAAGCCTGCTGCATGCTGAATGTGAGCTCTGCCACCAAGGTCGGGAAGAGGCGGTGGCGATTCGCCTGTGCCCGCTGAGGAATCCATCTTAGGTCTCAGACCGGGTGAGGCATTTATAGGAAAAACTCATTTAATCTCATCAGGGGCCACTAGGCTGATAAAGGAGCTTGTCACCAAGACTGATGAGCTGCGTTCCATCCTAGGATTTCCGTGGTAGAGGGAGACCTGACTTCCTGAGCACACAAAAATAAAAGCAGCCCAGCATGGTGGCTATGTGAGTTCATAGGCCTACAGGGTGAGTTCCAGGAGAGCCAAGGCTACAGAGAGAAATAAGCAAACAAATGAATAAATAAATAATTATAACATTTGTAAATCTCCACAGTCTTGTTAATGGTTAGGCTCCATCTTTATGTTAATATGGTCCCCATCTCATAAAGCCACACCCAGAGCCACCACTGGGCACCTCCTGGTGTGATGCTTATGATGCCTCCCCTCTCTGACCAGTTTCATTCGGTGGAGAACGATTTTAGGACAAAGCTGTCACTTAGTAGCTGGCACCCACCGACAAGGGCCCTTGTTTCTGTCTGGATGCCATCTGACCCCCACAGTTCACAGATTGGGAAACTGGTCCCCAAGGTGTTAGGGTTGGAGGTGGGGACACCTTTAAGATCTGGGAGTAGGGCATGATAATTAGGTCTGGTGGTGACAAGGGTAGCCTGCTGGAGTTTTGTCCCTGGGAGAATGTGGTTTTAAAGCACAGCGGGGGCTGGGGCTGAGGTGGTAGAGAGCTTGTAGCCCCCGTGAGTAAGCACCTGCCTAGCACGCTGGAAGCCCTGGGTTCCCCCACAGCACCATGGAAACTCGGTGTGGTTAATGCAGGCAGGAGGGGAGACCAGAGAATCCTAGGTTTAATGTAATCCCTCGCTACAGGGGACATTCTAGGCTAGCCCGGGGCACATGAGACCCTGTCTCAAAGGAAAAAAAAAAAAAAAAAGGAACCCTGGCCAGGGTGGTCTGAATTGGTGGCTGCTGGTCCTCACCACTCTGCTTTTCCCGTGAGTGTCTACTGCACTGGTGTGTCCACAAGACCAAACAGGGAAGTCCCCTTAAACTTTCAGGCTTCAGACCTGAGCCAATCCAACCTTTAGTTTCCTCCAGGGCTGGGGATGGAGCCACAGATTCGGCCCCCAAACCTCTTTTCTCTTCCTCAGTAAAAAGATCTGTGTCTTGTTACCACAGTGGAACTCAGTCAATGAGATGGCTCTGTGTAGATAGATCAATTGCCTCCAAGCCTGAGGACCCGAGTTCAATCCCCAGAACCCACACGTTAGAGAACCGACTTCCCCAGCTGTCATTGGACCTACACTTACCTCCTATGGCAGGTGCTCTACACACACACACACACACACACACACACACACACACACAAACACATAACATATATAATAAATAAGTTCAAAACAAACAAATATAACCTTCAAATAATGCCACTCAGTGTGGATATGGCAAGGTAAATGATGCAATCTTTTACTAATGGCCTCAAATAGCAACCAGGGCAGGGGAGATGCTGTGCAAGTGTGAGGACTGGAATTCAGATCCTTAGAATCCATGAGACCCAGACGCTGGTGAGGTGGCTCAGCAGGAACAGGCCTCAGTCCCTGAGCTGGATTATGGGATACACATGGTGGGAGGAACAAGCCGACTCCCACACCTTGTTCTCTGGATCATGTATGCAACAAGTGTGCATGCACGCACACAAACACACACATCCATGTACTCTAAAGAACACACAAAACAACCAGCCTTGTCAAGTGCCCCGCTATGTGTAGTGGGTAGCCATCCCAGCCTTGGTCACTCCCACAAGGCGGGGCTGAGGGAGGACGCTGAAGACCCAGGATCGAGAGGAGAGGCCTCTCTTGGTTCTGGGACGCTGGACGCTGGAGGTAGACCGAGCAGAGTTCTCCAGAGAATACCACCAGACTGCACCATACCTTTGCCAGACCCTACAACCTATCCCTTCATTTGTAAGTTACCCCACAAAATAAACCTCCCTTTTAACTATGTGGAGTGGCCTTAATAATTTCACCAATAGCTATGTACTTATAATCTCAGCTACTTGGGACACAAAGAGAGGAGGGAAAGGAGGAAGGAGAGGGAAGGGAGGGGAGAGGAGGGGGAGGGAGGGAGGGAGGGGAAAGAACATCTATTTAAAGCACTGCTTCCCCTGAGCGGTGATCCCAGGAGCAGCTGGTAAGTCCTGCCTGCAGACACAGACAATTGCATGTGCTTCTAAAAATAGCTGCCAGGGGCAGTCTGACTCCAGGGTGTCTCTTGTGCCCTTTGGGACCACCCCAGAGACAGTGCTGAAGGGGAGGGGCTGGGATTTCAGTGCAAGACGCTGTGACAAGCAAACAACAGGCTTTGCTTCATTAGCACCTCCTGTAAAGTCCTGTGTCCCCTTCTGGCCTGAGCAAGTGTCTGCCACCAGCCTCCAGCCAGCCTCTTTCTCTGGTTGTCGAAAGGCTGAGGGATGAGTTTATATAGCTCTCAAGATGTAATGGTTCAACTCGTTATCTTTATTTTTAAAAGATCTATTTTATGTGTCTGTGCATCACGCAGTGCAGTACCTGCTGAGGTCTGAAGAGGGCGTGAGATCCTTTGGAGCTGGAGTTACAGATGTTGTGAGGGACTCTGGATCCTTAGCAAGAGCAGCCAGTACTCCTAACTGCTGAGCCATTGCTCCAGCCCTGTTTTTGTATTTATTTATTTGGACATGGCACCTTGCTGTAGTCCAGGCTAGCCATCCTCCTGCCTCAGCCTCTCCACTGCCGAGATGCCAGGCTTCCGTCACCCAGAACCTGGAGAAGCCCAGGCTCCCTGGCTCTATCAAAGGTTGCCTACCAGGACTAAAAGAAATTGCTTAGCCCTTAGCAATTATGCCAGAGATATTCCTGGGCCTAGAATGAAACTGAAATATCTGGGGGTGGAAATTTCACACACTAGTCTTAAATCCACCCACTGTGAGCTTGAGGGACAGTCTAGCAGTAGCCTAGAACCCCAGTGAGGGGCTGGGGGCGTGGTCAGGGTGGAGCCCCGCCCAGAATCCCAGTGAGGGGCTGGGGGCGTGGTCAGGGTGGAGCCCCGCCTAGAATCCCAGTGAGGGGCCAGGGGCGTGGTCAGGGGTGGAGCCCCGCCTAGAATCCCAGTGAGGGACTGGGGGCGTGGTCAGGGTGGAGCCCCGCCTAGAACCCCAGTGAGGGGCTGGGGGCGTGGTCAGGGTGGAGCCCCGCCTAGAATCCCAGTGAGGGGCTGGGGGCGTGGTCAGGGTGGAGCCCCGCCTAGAATCCCAGTGAGGGCTGGGGGCGTGGTCAGGGTGGAGCCCCGCCTAGAATCCCAGTGAGGGCCGGGGGCGTGGTCAGGGTGGAGCCCCGCCTAGAACCCCAGTGAGGGGCTGGGGGCGTGGTCAGGGTGGAGCCCCGCCTAGACCCCCAGTGAGGGCCGGGGGCGTGGCTTGGTTGAAGATCCCTGTTCAGAATCCCCTAGGGTCTCCTTCGGGTACTGAAGGTTAATGGTGGGGGAGGTCCAAGGGGAAAACAGAAATTGCCCTCTTTGTCTTTTTTTGGTGCTATGCCTTGCATACGCTTAGTGTAGCATATCTCAGGAACCACCGCCAAAGTCCCAAAATTCTGTACTTTTCAGCTTAATTTTGTTGTGACCCCAAAGCTGGCCTAAAAACAAACAAACAAACAAACAAACAAAACCCCAAAAGCTGGCCTCTGAATTGGTGCTGTAGTTCAGGGGCAGAGGACTGGTCTAGCATGCCTGAAGCCCTGGATTCCATCACCAGCACAACAGGAAACAGGTGTGCTGTCATAGGCCTGGATTCACAGCACTCAGGATTCAAGAGGATCATGAGTTTGAGGCCAGCCTGGGCTACATAGTGAGACCTAAAAAAAAAAAAAAAAAAAAAAATGGAGTCTGTTACGGTTGGGCATGTCTGTAGTCCCACACTTGGGAGATGCAGGCAGAAGAATCAGGGGTTGAAGGTCATCTGTAGTTGCATAGCAAGTTTAGTCCAGCCTGAGCTACATGAGACCAGTTTAGTTCCAACAACTGAGGATGAGTGCCAAGGGCTATCTCAGTGGGTAAACGCTTTCCTAAGAGGCACACTGCCTTGGGTTCCATCTGCAGCACAAGGGGTGTGGGGGGGGACACCTGTCGTCCCAGCATGGGGGCGGGCTGGGGGTGGGGATGAGGCCTTGCTTTCACCCTGACCTATTTTAGTTCCTCCCTTCTAGAAACCTCACCCCCCTAAGTGGATCAAGCTCTTCTGGGCAGTTCTGGTGCGGCCCAGTGTCCTGCAGCTCTAAGCACTCTGAGCTTTCTTGCAAAAGAACTCTCTGGAAAGCCTGGTCCAGAAAACACCAGCACCCTCATGTTCTTCTAGAGCTTTCCAAATGAACGGAACCACTTCTTACAGATGCCTCAGATCCAGATCTCCAGCAGACTACATGCCAGGAGCCAGCAGAGGGCAACCCGGTCATTTTGCCAGAGCCCAAGTCACAGAGCAGCAAGGGGAAATGTGTGGAGGGGGCGATGGGGCCAGTTTGACAGTTAAATTAGTCCAGGCAGACTGGACCCACCTCAGATGCCCTCACTTGTCCCTTTTGTTTCGTGTGTACATGTGAGTATTGAGCATGCGTGTTTGAATGGGCAGGGGGACGACAAGATGCATATGCAGGGGCTTTGTGCACATGTGTGTCTGTGCACATGGAGCCAGCTTGTCCTGAGGACCCAGTCTCTGCCTCCCGAATAGCTCACCATCTTTTTTCTTTTATTGTTTTGTGGGAGTATTGGGGGGTGCGGGGGTTGTCAAGACAGGATCTCACTATACAGCTCTGGTTGTCCTGGAACTCACTATGTAGACCAGGCTGGCTGGCCTCAAACTTACAGAGATCTCCTTGCTTTTGTATCCTGAGTGTTGGGTCCACAGGCTGACCTAAAGTTGCCCTATTCTGGAACTACTTCAGTGTGCGCCACCAGTTGAAAAAGAGGCTTGATATGTAGCCCAGGCTGGCCTACACTAAGGCTCAGTCTTGTTTGCCGAAATGACAGGTGTGTTGCCTGGCAGCTCACCAGCCACCCTGATTTCCTAAGGGAAGGGTGAAGACAGTAGTTCTCAAAGCCTAATCCATTATTCTGGGAGTCACGGGACTTGCAGGCTCACTGCATATTAATCATATTAGTTTGCTTCAACCCTCTGCTTCCTGTTCCCCAAACTTTGAAGGAGACACTCCAGGCAGAAGTCACGAAGCAAACACGGGGTTGGGGTTGGGAGAATGGGCATGAAATACAAGCATGCAGATATTCCGATTAAATTGGTCTGGGTTTATTTGTTTATTTGGTTTTGGAGTCTGGAAATGGAATCCAGGGTCTCCTGTACGCTCAGTAAGAGCTCTACCAACAAGCCAGGCCTCAGCCCCTCACTGGGGGATTCTAGCCTAGCCTATCACTCTATTGCTGAGCCACACCCCCAGCCCCACAAAGAGGGGTTCTAGACAGGAGTTCTACCTACATTGCTTTAAAAATTCTTATTTTGGGGCTGGGTGATGGTGGCACACGCCTTTAGTCCTAGCACTCAGGAGGCAGAGCCAGGCGGATCTCTGTGAGTTCGAGGCCAACCTGGGCTACAGAGTGAGTTCCAGGAAAGGCGCAAAACTACACAGAGAGACCCTGTCTCCAAAAACAAAACAAAACAAACAAACAAACAAAAAACAAAAACCAAAACAAACAAAATTCTTATTTTGGGCTGGGGTGATATCTCAGTAGGCAAAGACTCCTACTGCCAATTCTGACAACCTGAGTTCGATCCCCGGGACCCGTAGCAGGAGGAAACAGCTCCTCATCGACAAACTGTCTTCTTCTCACCTACACATATATGCTGGGTGCACACAAAATAAATAAACAAAAACTAATTTTGTGGGGCGGTGGTGCACACCTTTAATCCTAGCACTCAAGAGGCAGAGGCAGGTGGATTTTTGAGTTTGAGGCCAGCCTGGTCACCAAAGTGAGTTTCAGGACAGCCAGGGCTGCACAGAGAAACCCTGTCTCAAAAAAATAAAACAAAACAAAACTATATATGTCTCCCTGAGGGCCAGCAAGATAGATGGCTTACCAGGTAACAACACTGGCCACCAGGTTGACAGACAGCCTGAGTTCAATCCCCGGAATCCACATGGTCGAAGGAGAGACCTGAAACCTGCATTGTCCTCTGACCTCCACACATGTGCAATGGTAGTATTCCACACACACAATAAATAAACAAACAAAATGTAATAATAAAACGTTTAACACAATTTTATTTTGAGACAGGATCTGGCTCAGCTGTCCAGGCTGGCCTTGAGTTTGCCTCTGCCTCTTGAATGGGGGGGATAACAGGTGGGCACCACTGCACCAGGCTGAGGTCAAGCTTTATCATGGCTGGCCTCAAACTCAGAGATCACCTGCCTCTGCCTCCCCAGTGCTGGCATTAAAAGTGTGCGCCACCAAGCCCGGGTGGAAATGGACTTTTCAAAGACTCTAGAAATCTGATGTGCAACTAGGGTTGAGAAACCAATGAAGTTCTAAAGCATAAAAGCAAAGCCTTCTGGAATATTCTGACTCCTACACTTGTGGCACAGATGGTTTACTGTGGAACCCCTGCAGAAGTATCCAGACAAGAATGGATCACATCTAGAATTCGAGCACAGGGGCGGCTGAAGAAAGGGTCATTGAGTTGGAATCTAGCCTGGGATATACAGGGAACCCTGTTTTGTTTGTTTGCTTTGGGTTTTTTGTTTTGTTTTGTTTTGTTTTGTTATTTGAGATGGTCTCTCTGTGTAGCCCTGGCTGTCCTGGAACTCACTCTGTAGACCAGGCTGGCCTCAAACTCACTGAGATCTGCCCGGCTCTGTCTCCCAAGTGCTGGGATTAAAGGTGTGCGCCACCACCACCCAGCCCTTGTTCTGTTTTATTAAATAGGGGTTGGCAAGATGGTTCAGAGGTAACAGCACTTGCTACCCAGTGACCACCTGAGTTTGGTCCCCAACCCATGTAAAGTGTAATGTGGGAGCTGCTCCACAAAGTTGTCCTCTGCCTGCATGCTCGCTGTGACATGTCTGTACACACTGATGATGACGACAACTGAAAATATTTTAAAACACAAATGAAATAAAGGGGGCAGTGAGTGGCTCTTTGGGTAAAGATACTTGCTGCCAAGCCTTGGGTTCAATCCCCACATCCCACACACTGGAAGGAGGATAGCTGTCATTGTCCTCTGCCCTCCACATGCACACCCTGGCGCACACGCCCCCCACACCACCACACACAATAAATAAATGAAAAGAGTTAAAAATAAAACACATGCACACCCTGGCACATACACACACACTCGATAAATAAATGAAAAGAGTTAAAAATAAAAACACATGCACACCCTGGCCACACACACACACTCGATAAATAAACGAAAAGAGTTAGAAATACTGAACCCCTCCACCCATTTTCAGCACACTTCTTACTAAGTCCATCCCAGGGGGCTCCCGCCTCCTCGCGGTGGATCTTGGGGATGTGCTGGGTCGCACAGAAGCCACCAGGAATTCTTCCCCAGATGGGAAACCCAGTTTCTCCAAACAAAAGCACAAAGGAGAACTTTGCCTTGCAAAGCCAAGACCCTCCGGAGCAGCTTTTAGAGAGACAGACTCTTTCTTGCTGGTGCACAGGGAAGAAAAACACAACTCGATCCTGACGAGTCAAGCCAAGCCCCTTGCATAAGAGCATGTATTTGTGCTTGTAAGGACATGTGCACACATTCACCCAAGACAGCTCTGGAAAAGGATCCCTGTGAGGCTCACAGGAACACCTTTTATTTTTGAGCTTGATTCCCCGCTTCCACTTTGTGGGCCATCTTGAAGGCCCCTCATTTTTAATAAACATAGCAGGCTATTTTTGCCACCTCAAAAAGAATTGATTTACATATCCACCCCCGAAGGGTCCTTAACTTTCTGGGAAGGAAATTATTCTGTCCCTCAAACTTGCAGGTTCAGTAGAATAAAACCACAGGAGACGAATATGACTCGGTTGCTCCCACTGAACTTGTGTAAAAATAGAACACTCCAGGGAGACATGGTTTATTTATTTATTTTTGAGATCGGCCGTAGTCGAACTGGCCAAGAACTCACCATGTAGCCCTGGCTGTCCTGGAATTAGCTTTCCTATCCCCCTGCCTCTACGTCCTGAGTTCTGGGGTTATCGGTGTGAGCTCCATTTGTCCTCATTAAAACAGAATGGCTGGAGGAGGGGCGGGGGAGCCGCGAGCGAGCTGGCTCTGCTACTCAGGGAGCTTGTCCACAAGTCTGTCCACCGGAGTTCCATCGGAGGACCCACATGATGACCGCAGAAAAACGACTCCTGCAAACTGTCCTCTGACCTCCACACATGCCCACAACACACAAATAAATACAAGTAATTGGTGGTTTTTTAAATCAAGGCTTGGCTCTTGAGAGCAGGCTGACCTGAAGTTGCCCTATCCTGGAACCGCTTGGGCTCCCTAAGAGCGAAGGCTCCCAGGCCCGAGCTGGCCCGGCCCACAAACGGGAAGGGAGGGGAGAAGAGGAAGCCAAAAGATGCAGCGCCGAGGGGACGCGGGTGTCACTTTCCCGAACCTGATCGCAGCCCCCAGCACGGCCAGCCCTTATATAGTCACTCGGCAGTCCCTCCAAGGGCGTGAAGGGAGGTCATGGCAGCTGACGCGCAGGACATCCGACCTCGCCCGGGCAGAGACGACCCTTGCTTGCAACCTTCGCCACCGGCAGTGCCCCTTGCCCAAGTTCAAGTTCACGAAGCTTTGCTCTAACCTGACTCCTGGCCTTTCCCCACCCCCTCCCCACCCCCACAGCACCTGTCCTCCCTACAGTAAGCAAGCAAGCGCTCTCCTCTCCTTCCCTCCATCCATCTGCCCCTTTCCACAGCTCCTCCATCCCCGGGCTTCCTCCTCCACCTGCGCGCGCGCGCGTGGGAGCACCCTGCCTCCTCCTCCCCTATGCAGCCCCCGGATCAGTCCTGCCTCCTCCAAGCCTCCACCATCAAGGCATGGGCAACCTCTCTCCTGGAAGCCCCTACTCACCTGGCTCATACTTCAGGTAAATGATGGAGACGATGAAGTAGCTGAGGTCGAAGACTGGGAAGAGCGGCACCCGCGAGAAGCTGAGCGCTAGCTCTCCCAGGCTTAGCGCCGATATCAGGTCCATGGCGCTGGCCGGTGCCTCCCGGGCCCTGGCCCCGTGCGTCCCGCCGCCCGCCGCCGGGCGTCTGAGCCCCGGCCACTGAGCCCGCCCCGCTGTCAGGCACCGCCCCCGGCCCGGCCCCGGGGGGAGGAGGGCCGAGGAGGCCGCCCAGCCGCCCGGCGCGCCAGGTGCGGGGCCTCAGGGGTGCCAGAACTCGGTGCAGCGCAGCCTAGGCAGGGGTCTGGACGCGGCATCCAGCCCACTCAAGCGGGACTCCAGTCCTGTACGGCTGCCGTGTTAGGACCCTGTCTCCTCTCCGTGGGACTAGCCTAATCGGGACCCCGTTACCCCAAGATCCCGTCAGTCAGGAGCCCCGCCCTCCGCAGACCTCCGCCCAGAATCTCAGGGTTTGTTCTGGAGGATCCCGTCACTTCAAGGGGAGGTGCAAGTCAGAGCCCCGCCTCCCACGAGGCATCTTCAACCCAAACCCGCACGTCCTATTTGGTCTGTCGGGTGAGAATCTCGTCTTTCCAAGGGGCTCCGCAAGTCGGAAGAACCCTCTCCTGAGGACTCCAGCCCAGACCCTGGTGTCCCACGGGTCCTTCGGGAAGCCCGACACGTCGGGACCCCAGCCCAGGCCTCATGTTCTGTAAGGTCTGTCCGATCGGGACCGTCGTTCTCCATGGGACCCCTGACCCCACCCACACGTAGGCACGCTGAGCGGGGATCGCAGCCCTCCGTGGGACCCAATAGGGCCCTTTTAGAGTACAGTCATCTGTAGCGCCCGTATCC
The DNA here is from genome assembly GCF_903995425.1 of Onychomys torridus. NCBI lineage: Eukaryota > Metazoa > Chordata > Mammalia > Rodentia > Cricetidae > Onychomys > Onychomys torridus. The sequence goes on along the minus strand of NC_050459.1, from coordinate 62,179,283 downwards.
AAGGAGCCCACTGCGCTGCAGTCGACTCCGGGGCGGCTCAGGGGTCAAGGGCACAATTTCCTGTGGACACGGAACCCGCCGCCCGGTCAGCGCCGGAGCAGAACCTCCAGCAGGGACAAGCCTCAGCACGCAGCACTGCGCACGCGCGCGCAGCCCAAGCTCCGCCCCCACGGGTGACATCACGCCACGCCCTCCCTCGGCGAACCCAGTCAATGTTGATCCAGCATTGGTCGCCTTGTGTGATTCTTCCCGCCCTCCTCTCAGCTTCCGTCTCCGGTTCTGGCGCCCGCTTCGGCTGTAAGGATGATCGGAGACATCCTGCTGTTTGGGTAATAAGAGCGAGGGGTGTCAGGCTGGGAAGTGACAGCCGGACGGGCGGGGGTGGCCGTAGTGACCGTCACTATCCCTCCACAGGACGCTGCTGATGAACGCCGGGGCTGTTCTCAACTTTAAACTGTGAGTAGGCCGCGCTGGGCGGTGTCCCCGCGGTCAGGCCCCGCCCACGCCTTAGGTCAGGCTGGCCCCGCCCCGCGCGGCCCCGCCCCGCCCCTGGCCCCGCCCCTGGCCCCGCCTCAGCGCTGCCTGCCAAGGCCTTGACAGTTCCGCACCACCCTCGGGACTGGAAATCTGTACTCTAGGCCTGAAGGTGGCTCAGCGGGTAAAGGCGCTTGGCGCCAAGCCTGACTACCTAAGTTCGATTCCCGGAGCCTGCGTGGTAGAAGCTGAGAACCGACTCCTGTAGGATGTCCTTTGACCTCCACACAGTGCTCACTCACAAATAATAAACAAAAAAATCTGCTCTCTCTGTTCTGGGGTGTCCTGCTTGCACCTCCAAAGAGCCTCAGGCTCATCCCTCAAGAATGTCTTTCTGGCCACTCTGACGACCCTGGCTGCACACCCAGCTGTGACAGACTAGGCTGGTTGGTAGTGTCCCTGAGAGGGGTGTATCACTGCCCCAGGTCACACAGCAAGTCGGGGGCAGGTCATGGCCTTCTGAGCTGGGTGTCAGGGCCAGGAGACCCTGTGGTGTTTATGTTCCACGAGAGTGGGTGTCATCTGCTGGTCTTTATAGGAAAAAGAAGGACACGCAAGGCTTCGGGGAGGAGTCGAGGGAACCCAGCACAGGTAAGCATGTCTCCCGTGACTTCCTGCCTCCCGGTTTGCTTTCACCAGCCTGTGCTTTCCTGTCTTCTTCCTTTTATTGTTGAGAGTGGCCTGGTGGAGCCACGAGCAGCCTCCTAAGTGTTGGAGTGACAGGGGTGCCCACCGTATTGCCAGCCGCTGAGCTGGCCACTCTGATGTGTAAGAGAAAGGGGCCCTGCCCTGTGGGAGGGTGGTGCTGCAGGAGGCACAGGTTGATGGGGCGTGGCAGAGGCCCTTTCACTGGCCAGTGCTGTCATGAGGGAGCATTGCCTGAGGCCGGTAGGTGCAAGAGGCAAGAGGCAGGATTGGAAACTGGGTTTTCCTTTCCTTTTTTCTTTTTACGGAGGCAGAATCTCGTGTGTGCTGGGCTGGTCTCGATTTTACTTTTAACCTGAAGTAGCCTCAAGCTTTTGGTCCTGCCTGTACATCCCGAGTGCTGGGGTTACAGGTCCGTGTCACCGCTGCTGGTTATCAGGTGCTGGAAATGGAGCCCAGGGTTCGAGGCCTGCTGGGCAAGCACCATTCATCTCCCCACCCACCCATCGACCCTCCCCCACCCACCCACCCATCCGTCTGTCTTGCATCCACCACCGTGAAGCTGCGCCTCCCCTTCCCTCCATGGGTGGGCTGTATCAAGCCCTGGTCTGCGCTTTGCTGGGCCGAATCCGAGTTGTAGTGACGGGGAGCGTGGACACGAGCTCAGGAACGGTCAGACCGTGGTTGACAGCAATGGAGTAACGGGCACCTGGACCCCATCTGGAGCCTCTGCCTTCCGCAGCGTGCTGTCCTCCCAGCGACCCCTCCAGCCGTACCCTCCTGCCTGCCCTGTCTGGCACCCATGCCCTGACAGCAGGATTCTACTTTTATGTATGTGTAAGGGAGCGCTTGTGTCCTGTCATGCAGAGGACCGCTGCGGAAGTCCGTTCTCTCTTTCTGTCATGTGGGTCCTGGGCATCACACTCAGGTCGTCAGGCTTGGTGACAGTACTCTTACCCGCTAAGCCATCTTGCAGGTCCCCATGGCTTCGTGTTTGTTTTTGTCTTTGGTAAGTTTTTGTTGTTGTTGTTTTTGTTTTGTGTGACAGGGTTTCTCTGTGCAGCCCTGGCTGTCCTGGAACTCTCTCTATAGACCAGGCTGGTCTCGAACTCAGAGATCTGCCTGCCTCTGCCTCCCGAGTGCTGGGATTACAGGTGTGCAGCACCACCACCCCCGGCTGTCTTTCATAACTTTAAACATATTTATTTATTTGTGTGGTGGGGTTCACATATAGAGGTCAGAAGGCCTCTTGTAGGGGATCTTCTTCCAGTGGGGTGATAGGAATTGAACTCAGGTTCCAGGTTTGGTAGCTTGTGCCTTTACCCGCTAAGCCGTCTCACCTGTGTGGCTGCATTTCACATGAGCCAGGCCCTGGCCCATTGTCCCAGCCATGCCTTCACACAGGATGTGCACAGGCTGACAGCTCTGGACGGCCAGCTGCTGCCCTCAACCTTTCCAGCTGCTGGGGTTCCCTCTGTGGGTGTACTGGCTGTCACTTCTCCCCCAACATCGGGGCCTTCCCACCAGCTGCCCCAGAGGCTCAACAGACATCCAGTTGTCTTGGAGCTTCTCTGGGCAGGCGTACATGTCTTGTTCTCCCTGTGTGTCTGAAACGAGGGACCATGGGCTGGCCCACTGGGACCATCCTGTTTGGGAGGAGCAGTCTTTTCTTCTTTTTTAAAGTGTACACACACACACACACACACACACACACACACACACACACACACACCCCTGTGCTGTGGCCCTGTGTAGAGCTCAGATGAAAACTGGAATCTCTCCTTTCTACTTTTATGTGGGTCCCTCCTATGGTTGACATCTGGTCACCAGGCTGGCACTTGACCCACTGAGCCACCCTGACAGCCGGCACAAGGATTGGGTTTGCTCACTGGTACTTTCCAAACATTCTAGCATTTCCTATCCCTGTGTAGTGGCGTGGACACAGACGGTACTGTAGACAGACAGATGGTGTTGCTGGCTGCTAAGCAGGTGCCATGGTAATGCCCACACTCAGTGAGAAGTGTAGGTGCGCACAGTTCCAGCTTTGCATTGCCAGCTGTTCACAGACAGCCCCTGCCTACAGGTGCTGCCCTGGGTCACCCTTATATTATAGATCACCTAATCACTAGTTACTTTGATTCTGGAGAAACAGGGAGAGTGACTGACTTCAGACCTGGAAGAAGGTTCTAGAAGTCAGTCTGTAGACTCGCCTTGTTGTTTTGATTTTTTGAGGCGAGGCAGCATCTCCGTAGCCCAGGTTACGCTTAAACTTGGCAGTCCTGGTGAGTGCTAGAGTTACAGACAGGTGCCAACATGCCTCGGTCGAATGTCATTTTTGTTTCACGAAACATGCTTTTGGTATTTTTCCCCCATTTGAAATGTGAAATTATTGTGGAGTCATGAAAACACTGAGTTGAGTGTGTGGCACACACCTGTCAGCCCAGTGCTTGGAGAGCAGATTTAGGGGGATCAGGACTTCAAGGTCATCCTCAGCTACATAGTGAGTTCAAGGCTAGCCTGAGCTACTTGATAACCCTGTCTCCAAAAACAAAGGAAAGCGGGTTGGGGATTTAGCTCAGTGGTAGAGCGCTTGCCTAGCAAGCTCAAGGCCCTGGGTTCGATCCTCAGCTTAAAAAAAAAAAAAAAATTACAACAACAACAGAAACAAAAAACAAAGGAAAGCAAAATAAAATGCTGCAAAATCGGCAGGTGATGGGCATCTGTGATCTTAGCTGGTGGAAGGCAATTCAGGCAGCTCCCAGCCAGCCTCTGCCCTGTAGTGAGACCAATTCACAGAGGCTGCAGAGATTGCCCAGCTAGCAAAGGCGTTTGCCTCTGGTCCCCCATCGTAGGAGAGAACTGACCCCTGCAGTCTGTCCTCTGACTTGAACGGCACTGCTGTGTAAAAGAAAAGATATTTAGCCGGATAGTGGTGGTGGCTCCTACTAACAGCGGCACTGGGAAGGCAGAGGCAGGCGGGCGGGTCTCTGTGAGTCTGAGACCAGCCTGGTCTACAGGCGAGTTCCAGGACCTCTCATACTACACTGAGAAACCCAGTCTTGAGAAACCTATTTAAATAAATAGTCAACATTTTAAAAAAGCAACAAAAACAACCAATCAACCAAACCAGAGTGGCGGCAGCAGGTGCTGGGTTCCGGCTCAGCTGCTCTCTGCTCCTCCGTCTCAGCCTAGAGCTGGCAACTTCTCAGTCTAGCAAGCCCCGCCCTGAAAACTAGAGCCCGCGTCCCAGGACAGCGTGTTATTGGACAGACTAAAATCACGTGCCCTTTCCAGCACCAATCAGAGGCTTTGGGGATTGGTGGGCCACAGTGGTTTTTCAGGAACTGCCACAGTTTGTATGGCAGTGGGCGGGGTGACAGCCTTCTGAACCATGCTTTCTGGATTTACAGGAGACAACATCCGGGAGTTCTTACTGAGCCTGAGGTACTTCCGGATCTTCATCGCCCTGTGGAATGTGTTCATGATGCTCTGCATGATTGTGTGAGTCCCGCCCTGCTTGGTGCTCACACACCTACTCCATTGGTGCTCCTGACCTTTTAACGTGTGTGTGTGTGTGTGTGTGTGTGTGTGTGTGTGTGTGTGTGTGTGTGTGTTTTGTGCAAGTTGGTTCTCTCTTCCATTATGTGGGGCTTGGGAATCTAACCCAGGGTGTCAAGATTGACAGCAGGCACCTTTACCTGCTGAGTTCTCTCAAAATGAATCTAGATGATGATCATGGAATGTAATACCATACCTGACAATGTGTTTGAAATAGTGCCTTGCTATGTAGCCCAGGCTAGTCAGTGCCTTGCTGTGTGGGCCAGGCTGGTCTTGAGTGTGGTTCTGCTTGGCCTCCAGAGTGCTGGGATAGCCAGCATGTATCACCACACTCAGCTGTGTGCTAGGGTTTTTATAGCAGCTACTTCCCATCCTCATGGCCATTTTCCTCCCTGACTCTTCCAGACTGTTCGGCTCTTGAGAACCCAGAGCTCACCTGCTGGACGTTGAGGCTCCGTGTCTGTTTCTGATGACTTCAAGAATATTTCTCACCGGAAAATCAAGAGACTTTCCCAGAAGGCTCGAACTCATCTGGGTGGAGAATGTCCACTTCCCAGCCACCTGACCCTCATCAGCTACAGTTCCACATGTGCTCTGGGGTTCCAGGACAATGTCATGCTCCCTTAGGAGAAGGACACACCTAATTGTTCACTTGTCCTGGCATCCCACCTCTCCCAGCATCTCCAGAAACCTGTCCTGGCTGCTGGGTTGACTTGTCAGTGGCTGCTGTAGTTGTATGAACTGTTGTTAGTCGATGTGGTCAGGCACTGGATGCAGGGCTGGCTGTGACAGTGAGCACCCTCTTCTGCACAGCCAGGTCCATGCTGGCCGACCTGACAGTGGGCCAGAGAGGTCTTGTTTCCAAATGCTTCCCCCCATGACAGGGTCTACCTGGGGCAGCCGAAGTCACCCCAGGACTTGAAGGAGCAGGTTCCCTGCCCCTCTTTAGACCCTAAGCTGTTAGCCACAAAGGGTCTGAGTGACATGTTTGGCTTCTCTGGAAGAGGCCTTTGGAACAAGTTAGCAGACACCTTGCTGTGCTTTCAAGCCGGTTATTAATAAAGTGACTTTGGGGCCACCCCTCCATCATTGCTCGATGACCATGACTTTATTGCTGTGATGTTGGCATGCTTTGCTCAGACTAAACCTGGTCTTAGTGATTCCACTTGGTTTGGCTTATTGCATTGGCGGAGAAACCGTTATTGGGGACTCAAAATACTTATCATCCGGTGCTGAAACCTGGAAGAGTTGGGCCTTCCCCGCTGGTCTCAGGTCACGTGAGCATATTCCGTGATGGTCCCCCAGGAACGTGGGAAGCCACTCTCCCTTCTACCCTGCTTTCCCTACAAGTTGCCCATTCCCAGACCAAAAGCCTGTAAGAGACACAGGATCTCTTCTGAGTCTTTTGACCTCTTCTAGGTCAAAGGCTTCCAGATCACCTGACAAGGTTGCTGCAGCACCAGGTAACTCCACCCCATTCTCAGAGCAGGGACAGCCCTTTATGTGGGAGGGTTCCTTTATGTGGGAGACCTGCACAGAGGCTGCTCCTGGCTGTAGGTTTATAGAGCCCGACATGGTTCTGTACCCTCTGTTCTCCAGGTAAGGGCTTGTGAACGGTACCTTCAGGTCCAAGTTTGGTTCCCAAACACCCTTGGGCTGTCTTCTACAAAATTTGTCCAAATTGGGCTGTCTCACACCATATGTTGGTTTGAGCTCTCCCATCCAGGGTTATGATCTTTGCATTCCCCCTTCCCTGTTCACTGTTCATGTCTGCTTCTCATGTCCGCTCTGAGATGACCTCTCGCTTAGACATCTCCCAGTTTTCCCACACACTAACTGCTGTTCCTGTGGTTTTCTCTTAGTGGTGCACCTTGGCAGGGCCCACCAAAGGGTGCCCACTCTGCCCTTGCTCACCTGGTGCTGGGTCTGGCCATGTGTGAATTCTTTTTTTGTTTGTTTGGTTTTTTGTTTTTGTTTTTGTTATTCGAGACAGGGTTTCTCTGTGTAGCTTTGGAGTCTGTCCTGGAACTCGCTTTGTAGACCAGGCTGGCCTTGAACTCACAGAGATCCACCTGCCTCTGCCTCCCGAGTGCTGGGATTACAGGCGTGCGCCACCACCGCCTGGCCATGTGAATTCTTACCGTAACAGATCCTTCTCTTTGTCAGTGGATGTTCACTCTCCCCCCGCAGCCTGGGAGACCCACAGCTTAGGCTCCAGCCAGCTGTGTTCTCCACATGGCTCTGTGGCTCCGCATCCCTCATTTTCACTCTCAACTCCCTCCCTCCAAGAAAAGTCTTCTATACCTATGGTTTCTATACTGTAAACTTTTTTTCCTCCGAGACAGGGTTTCTCTGTGTAGTTTTGGTCTCTGTCCTGTGAATGTGTGGCCACTGCATGCTTGTTCCTAACTGGTCTGGGATGCCTGACCGTATGTGTTCTGTGTGTCAGCCATTGAATATTAACCAAAAAGTTAGCTTAAAACTTGTAACTCCAAATTGGAACTGCTCCGGGAAACAACAGGTTGTCTGCCACTACCTGCCAGCGATGTGGGCAGCCACCATTTTGAGTAAGGTTTAAAAAGAGGGAGGCCATATGACTTCACTGCTATCTTAAATAAAGGTGACCACATGGAGTGGCCCCACCAAGGAGATATTAGGTCTCCAATATATTTTAGATTAGGATGGATTTCTGTATGATAAGTCCTGTCCTGTCCTAAAAACAAGGTTTATGAAAGATAGGATTTAAAGCAATGCTGGTTTACTGAGGTATTGAAGTTGCACCTCCATGCATTCACATACAGGGATGTATCTTTCTGGCAGCCAGAAATTGTAGCATAACAGTAAACCCCTTGGTATTGATTTTTAAAGCACTAAATTGTTTACAGTGTTAAAATTTGGTTTTGCCTTCCACAGATTATGATCATGCTCTATGTCTTAGGACCACAGCTGAACACCAGAGACTGAGATATTCCTACAATGACCTAAACAGTCTGACAAAGGGTCACTCCATAGCTAAGGTCTATTCAGGCTAACAAAGGCCAATTTAAAAATATATGTCTAGCCAGGTGGTGGTGGCGCACGCCTGTAATCCTAGCACTTGGGAGGCAGAGGCAGGTGGATCTCTGTGAGTTCGAGACCAGCCTGGTCTACAGAGCGAGATCCAGGATAGGCACCAAAACTACATAGAGAAACCCTGTCTCAAAAAACCCAAAACAAACAAACAAACAAACAAAAAGCCAGAAAACAAAACCAAAACAAAACAATTAGTGTCGCAAAACCAACCACAGAGCAGAAAACTGCTTTGGGCAGACAAGCAAGACACTGGGGAATTGATTGCCCCGCTTTACCAAGACAAGGTAGGCTGGTCCATTCCTACCTCACAGGAAAGTCTATCAGATATTCTGGGCTTGGCAGCTGAAGACTGATAACTGCCTTGGGACCTCTGTCCCCAGTGACCTCGGAAAAACCTGCCTAGGCAGCAGGAAACTGTCTCACTCCTGCTTACTCAGAAGTCTATCCTTCCCAGATCTGATGGTGTTTGATGACGAGGGTATGATAGATTTACCAGTTTAACAGCCCTCCCCAACCCCCAGTCCCCAAGGCTAGAACCACCTTGGAAGCTCATTAGTTAAGTTTCCTGTTAAAAATACGGACAGGTTTGCCTCGTTCACAGACTTCACAGTACAGGATAAACAGGTTTCAGATGTAACTTCGGAGGTTCAGTTCAGAGTTTTAGCATTGATTAATGCAGTTTTGATAAACTGATAGAGCACTGACTACAAATAGTTTTCAGATACCTTTAAATTTCTGTGGATTGCATTGGTCCCAGCTTTTAGACTGCATAGAGGCTTTTTCAGCATTACTGTATTGTCTCCAGCCACATATGGCAAAACTACTGAAATGCCAACCCTCCCCCTCTGGAACAGGTCAGCCTTAAATAGGGTATGCAAGCCTGCAGGCATGTTCAACTCTGTTCCTCCTCTCTCACTCCTCAGCCTCTTTTGTTCAGTAAATTTCCTCTGGTTGTCTTCTAAGTATAGACTCAAAGGTGTGTTTCATCGAGCTAAAACTAGGAAAAACGTCTTCTAACCCAAGGACATAGTCTTTGACACCAAGGTATAGATCTGTTCCAGCTGTTTTACAGGCACCTACAGGTTCCTGAGGAAAGAGTTCTGCTACTGTATCAAGAAATCTGGCCTAGGGGAAACTAGTATCCATCGCTAGAGCCCCCATTTGATCCAACCCATTTTTGAGCCTGGATTTTACTGGTTCACTCTTCCTGCTATACATGTACCAAGGCTAACCCGCAAGGTGCCCTCCAGATACGCCAGTCCCTGCACCAGTTCCGAGGACACAAACCAGGCAAGGACTGGCAGGTTGATTTTGCCCACAAATCCACTCACTCATAAAAAGATCCATTATCTCTGAATTCTTTTGACACCTTTACAGGATGGATAGGGGCACTCCTCACCTCCAGGGAAACAGCAGATGTGATGTCTCAGGTACTCCTGGAACATATCATCCCCTGATTTGGCGTGCCATTGCCCCAAATTCCTGGAACATTAATGCTGGTACCATCTTTCCAGGCTCAAGTGGACATCTATCCAGGATAGATGGTCTGTCCAGCAACTGGAACCCTCCATTCTCAATTTTTCCAAATTGTCCAATGAAGGGCCTGTCTGCTCTTCTGCCTTGCTCATTCATCTTTGTCAGTACAACCAGGGCACATCTCCGTTCCATTCTCACTGGCAATCTCCACTCTCCCCATGGCTAGTCCTGTTCATAGGAGCGGTGATGACAACCCATTTTTTCTCCTAGCAACTTGCCTTCTCTACTTCCTCAAGAAACAGATCCCTGAGGTCTCCAGGACAACGCTTAACCAAATGCTTCTTCACCCCACCTCCTGCTGAGTGTGAGCCCATGGATTCTCCCCACATCATCCCATGCCAGCAGGAAGCAGACTTGAACTGGTGCCCATGTATCTAAGAAGGTTGGGATGTTTAAGTTGGAAGCTCTGCTCCAGCCTCACTCTCCCCCATTCCAAACCCCACCCCCTCTCAGAAAGTCTGCCAAGCAGCAGCTCCTCCCCCAGAGCTACTCCAGACCATACCTACTGGGGATTTAAACTCTGATCCATAGATCTGCCATGTGGTTTCTCCTCTTCCCCGAGATCACTGGGAATGCTTTGCTCAGATTAAACCTGGCCTTATTAATTCAGCTTGATTTGTTTACTGCATTGTGGAGAAACCCATTACTGGGGATTCAAAACACTTATCAGGCAGTACACTCTGAAGGCTCACATTTTCAGGTCTCTGTTTGAATGTGGCAAGCTCAATGCTGAGATGCATGAGGTCCACAGGCTGCCATGCTGTCAGTGCTGAGATGAGGGACCATAGTCGGCATTTGAAGACAGCAGCAGCTGGTTTGCTATGGGGTTCTTCATTTTGGTTTTTTGTTGTTGTTTTGGTTTGGTTTAGTATTTTGGGACAGGGAATCTCTGTGTATCCCTGGCTGACCTGGAACTCTCTCTGTAGACCAGGCTTGCCTCAAACTCACAGAGATCTGCCTCCCAAGCGCTGGGATTAAAGGCCTGTGCCACTACAGCTCCACTGTTACTATTTAAAATATTGTTCTATTTTATGTGTATGGGTATTTTGCCTGTGTGTATGTCTGTGCACCAAGTGCATGCTGTGCCTCCAGAGGCCAGAAGGCATCTGATCTGCAACTGGAGTTACAGCCAGTTGTGGGCTGCCAATGTGGGTACTGGATCTTTTGAGAGTGACCAGCGCTCTTAACCACTGAGCCCTCTCTCTAGCCCATCTTTTTGGCATTTTTAGACAGCATCTCAAGTGCCCCAGGCTAGCTCAGACTCTTTGTTGAGGATGACCTTGAACGCTTTATTCAAGTGCTGAGATGAGATCCTGATTGTGTACCACCACATCAAGTTTTTTGTTTTTGAGACTGTCTTGATGCATTCTGCACTGGTTTAGAACCTTTAATCCCCCTGCCTCAACCTCTTTAGGGCTAGGATTACAAGTGTGCACCACCAAACCTAGCCATAATAGCATTTTACTCCAGGATGCTCCTGGGAGTATGGGAAGAGATGCTGATCGTGTGTCAATGGACCAGGTCAAATTGAAGTTCAGGGCTGCGCAGCTGCTGCAAACACTGTCATCGATTGCATCCTTTACACACATCACTGTTGACTTGGACAGTTTGGATGCCTTTCTGCTTTCCTCAAAGTTTCAGGGATACAAGCTTTCGTTCTTTCTGGAGAGGAAGTGTGCAATGAAAAGAGAATGCTGTAGTGGGGTTTGCACTCAGCTGTAGTATTATGTTCCTCCAGAGAACTATTATCTCATTGTTAAGTTCTAATTAAGTGTTTCTGGACACTGTTCGTGTGGAAAATTGAAACACATGAATCTATCTGGATTTTTACTTTCTTGGTTCTGGACCCGGGCCTCTTCTGATGCCACAGAGCCATATCCTCAGCCCCATAGATGTGTCTGTTTTGAAAGTTGTTTAGACCCAGACAGAAGAATTTAAAGGCGAAATTATTTCAGGATTGAATTATACAGTTACAGAGAGACAGCCTGTTTTCAAACAACCAAACTTAATCTATCTGATAACCTTATAGGAACTACCTGCTCAAAGGTGTGTACAAGCTAATTGGACCCCAGTAGAAATGTTAGATTTAAGGAGATTTAAAGAAGCTATAGTCTCATGTGGTATGCATTCTCTATTTGTAAAGCAGATGTTAAACTCATGGTCAACTTATAATAGAATTGTCCCTCAGGACTGGAAAGAATTAATTACAGCTGTCCTAGAGGCCAGGGCACAATTACAATGGTGAACGTGGTTCAAAGAGGAGGCTAAAATAATGCAACAATGTAGGAATAGAGGTGTGGAAATTTCCCAGGATCAGCTTCTTGGAAAAGGAGAATACGCTGATATATGAAGACAATATTTGTATGATAACCAAACCTTAATTCTATATCACATGGCAGCCATGAATGCATGGGACAGAATTAAGGAAGCAGGAAAGAAAATTGAATCATTTACAAAAGTTATACAGGGCCCCAGAGAATTCTTCACAGATTTCTTACAAAGGCCGTCATCAGCAGTAAATAGAATGATTCCAAATTCAGAAGCTAGACAGATAATAATTGAATCTTTGGCTTTTGAGAACTCAAATGCAGCATGCAAAAGAATAATCAAGCCATTAAAGGCAAGATCGTCACCCTTGGAGGATAGAATCAGGGACACAATTAATATTGAGTCTCATGACCATAATGAGATGTGGATAGGAGAGGTGATTTCAAAAGCTTTGAGGAAAAATAATCTCAGATGTTTTGGTTGTGGTAAACAAAGTCATTTGAAAAGGGAGTGTAAACAGGGCATTCCTAGAAAGAATGTTTATTTAAGGAACAATGGCAACAGAATATGCAGAAGGTGTGGTAAGGGTAAAAACTGGACCAAAGAATGTAGATTAACAAGGGACAGACAAGGTAATCCTTTGCCTCTGCCCTTGGGAAACTCCCAGAGGGGCCCCACACAGATCCCCACAGCAAATTCAGTTAGGACCTTTCCTGCCATCATAGAAGAAACCCCTTCTCAGAGCAATTAGGTAACCAAATGCCTATTGGAATAAACCAGGCTGCTGCTCAGAGTGACAGAAAATACAGGAGAAGCCATAAGGCGAATTCTTTGGCAAACTTTTTGTTTGTTTGTTTGTTTGTTTCGAGAAAGGGTTTCTCTGTGTAGCTTTGAGCCTTTCCTGGAACTTACTTGGTAGCCCAGGCTGGCCTCAAACTCACAGAGATCCACCTGCCTCTGCCTCCCGAGTGCTGGGATTAAAGGCATGCGCCACCACCGCCTGGTGGCAAACTTCTATAAATGAACAAAACCAAAATTAAAAATACAAATAAGGCCTTACAATAATGGAATACTCAGATTAACATTACTCCAACTTCAGAAACAAACCATAAACTAACACATCTTTCTGAGAGAAGTATTAGGAGGTATTATTATTATTATTATTATTATTATTATAATTATTATTATTATAAAAAGTGGTCACCAGCCATCCATATTGTACAAGAGCAAGGCACAACAACTGCTGATCTTTCAAAGAGACCAACAGCTCTACCTTTAAAATGATTAAAAGACAAGCTTGTATGGGTTCAGCAATGGCTTTTAACAACATAGGAACTGCAGGCTTTAGAAGAGCTGGTACAAGAGCAGTTAAATGCCCAGCAAATCAAATAATCTACCAGCCCTTGGAATTCTCCTGTATTTGTTATTAAAAAGAAATCTGGTGAATGGAGAATGGTAACAGACCTAAGAGCAATTAACGAAGTAATTCAGCCAATGAGCTCTCTACAATCTGGAATTCCTTTGCCCACTCCATTACCTAAGGAATAGTCTCTTACAGTTATCAATTTATTTATTTATTTATTTTGGTTTTTTGAGATAGGGTTTTTCTGAGTAGCTTTGGAGCCTGTCCTGGAACTCACTCTGTAGCCCAGGCTGGCCTCAAACTCATAGAGATCTGCCTGCCTCTGCCTCACGAGCGCTGGGATTAAAGGCATGCACCACCACCACCCAGCTAGTTATCAATTTAAAAGACTGTTTCTTTTCAATACCCTTATAAGAAAAGGACAGAGAAATATTTGCCTTCATGGTGCCTACTTATAATAATTCTCAGCTGGTTAAGAGATAAATGGAGGATTCTCCCACAGGGAATGTTAAATAGCCCAACCCTATGCCAATATTTTGTACAACAGCCATTGGAAATAATATGTAAACAATTTCCCAAATCTATAATTTATCATTACATGGATGATATTTTACCACCTGATTCAAATTCATAAATTTAAAAAGAATGTTTGAAGAAGTAAAGAAAATTTTACCTTGTTGGGGATTACAAATTGCTCCTGAAAAGATTCAAACAGAAGATTCTATTAATTATTTAAGATATAAAATAGGTCTACAAAAAATTAGACCCCAAAAGTTGCAAATTAGGAGAGATCGATTATGGACTCTTAATGACTTTCAAAGATTATTTGGAGACATTTCCCATCTTCAAACTGTTGTTGGGGTAAAAAATGATGAACTGAGTAATTTGTTCAAAACCTTAAATAGTTCAAGAGAATGGTCAGCTGAAGCTGAGAGAGAATTGGTCTTGGTGGAAAAGAAAGTATAGGAGGGACATGTGGATCGTGTGGATCCAAAGCTTGTTACATTTTGGTTATTTTGCTATCTAGACATTCTCCCACAGGAATTTTAATGCAGAGGGAAGATGTTATATTAGAATGGATATTTCTATCAAATAAATAGAGTAAAAAGTAAAAAACTTATGTGGAAAAGATCTCTGACTTAATTTTAAAAAGAAAATTGATACTTTGTCAATTAGCAGAAATAGACCCAGCAGAAATTGTAGTACCTTTAACTAAGAATGAAATTGACAAATTATGAGCAGAAAGTGAACCTTGGCAAAGAGTGTGCAGTAATTTTTTGGGAGACGTTAACAGCAAATATCCCAATAGTGATAGAATTCAACTTATAAGAAGAGCTGATTGGATTCTGCATCAAATTGTTCAGGAAACACCCGTATCTGGAGCCTGCACATTTTACACAGATGCAAACAAACAAGGAAAGGCAGATTACAAGTCAGAAAATTTAAGTAAAGTGGTTCAACCTTATAGTTCAGTTCAACAATTGGAATTGTATTCTATTCTGTTGGTATTAATGGATTTTTCTGAACCTCTCAACATAGTTACTGACTCAGTATTCTGAAAGGGTGGTCTTACATACTGAGACTGCAGAAGTTATCCCTGATGAGTCAGAATTAACTTTGTTATTTATTCAGTTACAAGATATAATCAGGAATAGGAAGCATCTTTTATATATAACTCACACCCAATTCCATACAGGTGGGTCTACCAGACCCTCTAACACAAGGTAATGATGAGATTGATAAATTATTGTTAGGAAATGTGCTGGAGGCCTCAGAATTTTATGAAAACATCATGTCACTAGTAAAGGTTTAAAGAAGGATTTTTCCATAACCTGGCAACAAGCCAAGGAAATTATAAGAAAGTATCCTACTTGTGCTTTTTACAATTACATTCCATTTCCAGCAGGATGTAACCCAAAGGAATGAAATCTGGCAGATGGATGTGCATAATTTGGAAAATTAAAATATGTACACCACACTATTAATACTTATTCAGGATTTCAATGGGCAACTGCTTTGGGTTCTGAAAAAGCTGATTCTGTAATCACTCATTTGCTAGAAGTTATGGCCATCGTGGGTATACCTGCACAAATTAAAACTGACAATGCTCCAGCATATGTCTCTGGTAAAATAAAACAGTTTTTTGCTTATTACAACATAAACCATATTACAGGTATACCACATAATCCTACAGGCCAAGCAGTTATAGAAAGATCCAACAGAACTCTAAAGGATATGCTAAGTAACAAGAAAGGAGTAACAAAACCCCCCAGAAATAGACTGCATAATGCTCTATTAACTTTGATTTTTTTCAATGCTAATGAGAAAGGAGCAACAGCTGTGAAGAGACATTGGATAATAGAAAAAACTATAGAATTAAATCAGCCGATATACTTTAAAGATGTGCTGACCTCAGAATGGAAACCAGGATATGTATTATGTTAGGGATGAGGTTTTACTTTTTTTCTATAGGAGAAGATAAGCTGTGGATACCATCAAAATTGATAAAGGTTTGATTTGAACGAGAGAGTCCTCTTAATTAGAGGAGGTGATAGTTCATCAACCAGCATAACCATCCAATTTAAACTAATTTATACCACTAACTAACTAATGCTTTTCATTTAATCAGATATAACTTGCCAAAAGGGAACCTCCCCAAAGTTAGGCTTGGGGAAGGGTTTTTGTTTTTGTCTTTCAGGAGAACGAAGGCTAAGGAATCTGAAGAACAATGGACAAATGAGACATCTGAAGAAAAAGGACAAATCATCTAGAAAAAAATGTCCCAAGAAAAAGAGTAAATTGGCCTATTGGTATATCACATATAAAATTTCATAAGTCTTCCTGAAGGTTTGTTTCTGCTGTTCTCTATAGACACTTAACACAAACAAATGGTCTTTTGGTAGTCTTAATTCAATTAAAAATTAAAGCTGGCTTTAGAGTTGGAGAATGGCTCTCTCCTTCTCTGAACCCAAGCATGTTGTTAAAATGAAAATTCAAAATCTCTGTATCATGTCAGAAGAAAGAGCCTTCTGATCTACAGAAGAAAATAAAAAAGTTAAGGGACTATTCTATTTCTAGTAATCTCAATTCTTTGATTCTATTTTGATTCTTAAAACTTTTCTTAAGGTATGAATTTTATATCAAAATTTATAAGATAAAAAAATATATATTTTAAACTTTTGTTATGATATTAATGGACATATAGAGTACAAACTAATTCTAGAAAAAAGGCTTCATTTAGCTGCCTATACGTTTTTGTATTGGAGTCTTTATCAGTTTTCTTCAGGGAATCATGACCAGGCCTAACAGCAAATTTGGAGTTTCCAGAAAGATGATGGGGCCACATAACAATGATTCCACATGGACAATAATAATATCACTAAGCTGGCAAACATCTCCAAAAGATCAGCTTTGTATTACAAACTACTCAGGACAGTTTTGAGATGGCTAACTGAGATGATCCAGCCTCACAGACTATTTGAGCAAGGACTTGAGATAATCCCTGCACTTTTGCATTATGCAGAGACTGGACAACAAATGATACAGCTACCTCTCCCAGAACTTGACAATTAACCCAAAATTTTTCTTTTCAGGATTCCCTAAAGATGCCTTCGCCCACAAACAGCAGGAAGTAATTTTAAGAACACAATGCCCATATTCCCAAGAGGTGGGGCAGATGGTTTATGTTCTTTCAATGGTTTTCGAGTCTGAAATAGTTGTTATTGTTTAGAAGGATTGGTTACAAGTTGTTATTAAAATGGTCAGGAAAAGGGTTGAACAAAGGAAATTAGATTTAAGGTTCTTGTTTGAAAAAAGAAGATATAGATAAGAGGTAGATTATTGAATCTACTCTAAAAAAAGATATATAGAAATGATGGAATAAAGGGTAGATTATTCAATCTACTCTGAAAAGAAAAAAAGAGAGAAATAGATATGGTATAGATTAAAGAGCTAGATTATTGAATCTACCTTTTGTTTGTTGTTTTGGTTTGGTTTTTCGAGACAGGGTTTCCCTGTGTAGCTTTGCACCTTTCCTGGAACTCACTTGGTATCCCAGGCTGGCCTCAAACTCAGAGATCCACCTAGCTCTGCCTCCTGAGTGCTGGGATTAAAGGCGTGCGCCACCACTGCCCTGCTTGAATCTACTTTTAAAAGACAACTACTAGTTTTAAACATTTTTACATTGGATTGGATTTTTATATGTTGTATACAAATTACATATATTGAGATTGATATTGTTAGAAAATGCTGTATGTATGTTTCTAATCTTGTTCAGGATATTGTACCTATACAGTTCATTTAACGATGTAATACAATTTGCTAATCCTTGAATGTTTTTATTACCAACTATTAGGATATAAAGCAATGAAAGTTAGTAGCTAGACATTTCAATCGAACTTGTAGTCATATTGGGTATGTTTTCAAGGTCAAGCAGAGATATATTTTAGATAGACAGGTCATCTTCATACCCTTCAGAGATCTACAGAATATGGTATTTAAAATGTTTTAATAACACAGATTTTTTTCTTTTTTTTTTTTAAATGACTATGAGACATGTCTGCTCATGGCAGTACCAATCTACTTCAGAAGAGATATGGGCATTGAAGAAATTGCATATAGAGTTAACTTTCATTGTGGCAAAAGTTAGCCATTGGGCAATGAAATACCCTCGCATTGACTGTTGACGAACAGGACAAAATGGACAGACAGAACACAAAACAAAGGTCTACCAATTCTTGCCAAGGCAAGTGTGGTTGCAGCTTTGGCAACAGGTGTCCTCTAAGGCCAGGACAATATGGCACCATTGCTGAAGTGGATTTGCAATCTGGAAAAGGTACAGTGCCCCTTTCTTTGAAGGCAGCTGAACAGGCAGTGGATCCATGGCTTCTCATGTGCAGTGGAACAGCAGCTGAAACAGGTATTCTTGAAAGAGTAACTAGGTTGACAGAGTCTAACCTCTCAATGGTAGACTGGCATTTAATAAAAGAGATGAAGCCAGCACAGCCAAGAGGAATGAACAGCCAAATACCAAAAACACCAGATATTTCCAGAATTTAAAATCATAAATCATGACAGGACACTCGTGGAATTCAAGTTTATCTGGTACATGGAATACTCGCACCAAATGTGAGGTTGAGCTTTAGGCCTTGTGTACATCCTACTTTACAAATAAGTCTGTCAGATACGCTAAGCCTGTAGACCAAAGATGATGGATGCCCCAACCTGCAGAGAAACCTCAGGTGTCTGTCCAGGCAGCATTTGTTAGAAGTTGCTTGTTTGCACTTCCTGTTTTACTAGGTAATATTACTTCCTTCTCAGGTCTCTGAGGGAGTTGAAGATTTGATAGTTGTAGTTACAATTTTCCTTGTTAAGAAATTCAGAAAAAAACTCACTAAGAGGTGTTAAGTGTATAAGTTTGAAAGATACCATGAGATAGTTTTCTGTTGGTAATGTAAGTTAGTATAGAAAATGATTCAGGTACATTTTGAACTCACAGAAAAAGAATAGATAGCCGGGCGGTGGTGGTGCACACCTTTAATCCCAGCACTCAGGAGGCAGAGCCAGCTGGATCTCTGTGAGTTTGAGGCCAGCCTGGTCTACAGAGCGAGATCCAGAACAGGCACCAAAACTATACAGAGAAACCCTGTCTTGAAAAACCACACACACAGAAAAAGAATAGATAATGGAATATTTTCTCTGGATTTGTCAAATGCAAATGGACTAGACATTGTTGATGTATTTATTGCTTTTATATACTGTATATAGTTATTGTACTTATTGCATACATTTTTCTTATATTAGTTATAACTTTTTAATATTTTTTTAATTTTTATTAGGCAAAAAAAAAGGGGAAATGTGGTGATATTTTATTTGTGCTTTGATAAATAAAGCTTGCCTGGAGATCAAGGGGAAAAGGCCAACCATTTTAAGTAAACAAAGTGAGGCAGCACACGCCCTTAATCCGATCACTTAGCAGGCAGGTTCTCTGTGTGTTCAAGGCCATACAAGGAAACAGAGCCAACCATAGTGACACACGCCTTTAATCCCAGTACCAACCATAGAGACTTGGAGGTCTGTACAGACAGGCAGTGATAAGGAAGTGAGGTAGCTCAGCTAAGAGCCCATGAGAGGGCAGAACACCAAGGCAATAAAGGCATGAGTAGACAGGAAGTAGCTCACATCTGGAAGCTGCAGAGTTGGTGAGGTAAGGTTGGCTGGTGGCTATTCCTATTTCTCTGATCTCTAAGGCTTTCACCCCTATATTTGGCTCCGTGTTTTTTATTTAATAAGACCATTTAGAAATTCGTTGACAGCTGGGGGCGTGGCTTGGGGGTGGAGCTCCCGTCCAGACCATTTGAGAATGTCTCAAGTCCAGGGGTTCTGGAAACTGTGCTCCGTTCAGCAACTGCTGTTTCTTTCCCCAGCTGTAACCAGATACCTACAACCTGACAGCCCTACTTTGTGAACCTGAAGGTCAAACCTGCTCCCTACCTTAGCACTGAGAGTCGGAGTTACTCAAACTGGTCCCAGTTAAATTCATTTTTAGCTTCTGAGCTGCAAACTGTCAAGTGCTGTTTTCTGTCTCCCACACCACCCGGCACAGCCTGAACAAATAAGCCTTCTTCCTACCCCTTCCTTAGAACACTGACAAACAGGACAGTTTGCTCATGGTCATGTCAATCCCCATGACGAACACACAGTGTGTCTACTCCTACCTTGTCCACGTGGCCACTTCAAAGCACACCACCAAAAGAGAACTGTGGAATTCCACTCATCACCTAGGATCCAGGGCTGGCCCTGTGACCTGAGACTCCTCAGATAAGGGGTGCCTCAGGTCACTGAGCCCCAGGCTGGCAGCAGTGTTCACTCTGAAGGGCCTTCAGGGTCTATCGGCCTCATGGTAAGCAAGGCCCGTCTTAGAGGGTACAAGACAGCACCAACAGCAAGAGCATGTGGAAGAGGCCATGGTATGCAGAGTGGAGTCCGGGGGCCCCTCATCCAGGACATGACCATCCTGTAGCAACTGTGACCTTGTATTTGAGTTCACTTGTGGTCAGTCAAGGGGCGCAGAATTTTCATCTGGACTCTGGTGAGAGCTAAATTTCACTATCCCAACATGGCCTGAGTGGAAGGTGTGGTACCATGTTCTGTCCTTGCTTCAGGGAGGGCACCTGCTGCGTGTCTGAGGCCTTGGGGGTGACATCAGCACAGCATGCCTAGAGCACCTCAGACACCATGGCCAGCCTCCAGCCTGCCAGAAGATTACATTTTCCAAAATGCACCAATTTCCAGCATAGTGTGTTTTGGTGGTTTTTTGGGGGGGGGGGGTTTGTTTTTGTTTTTGTTTTTTTCTTCTTCTTTTTCTTTTTTTCCGAGCTGAGGACTGAACCCAGGGCCTTGCGCTTGCTAGGCAAGCGCTCTACCACTGAGCTAAATCCTCAACCCTTTGTTGTTGTTTACTTTGCCCACAGCGTTTGCATGGTTGTCTGTGTGATGTTCTGACCAGGCAGAGACTGCAATCCATCCTCCACTCTGCAGACACCCTGAGCTAATGGATACTTCCTGGTTCTCCCGCCAGCAAATTCTGCACCTTCACCCTCTTCCTGGCTTAGAGAGTGCAATGTGCTCACAGTTACGCTGCTGTCATGTGCTGTGGCTTTTGGTAGCTTATCTGTTGGTTTTGGTAGCTTATCTGGTGGTTTTGGTGGCTCATCTGGTGGTTTTGGTGGCTCATCTGGTGGTGTACACAGTGATGGAGAGGTTCTGGGGTGCTTCATCCTGCCCCAGCAGGGAGGCTTCTGTACATATTGATCACTGACTGGTTATAACACAGACTTGTTTGCAGGCCAGCACCCTCCTCCCCGATAGTCACTCTGGGCAGAGGCTCCCTGGAGCGGAACTATTTACGTGTAGTGCATGAGGTTTCTTTATGCAGTGTTACCTTAGTGTCTTACAGCTAATTTTTTAAAGATTAATTTTTGTGTGTGTAAGTGTTTCGCCTGTATGTGTGTCTTACCACATCCATGCAGTGCTCATGGAGACCAGAAGAGGGCACTGGATCCCTGGAACTGGAGTTACAGATGTTGTGAGCCACCATGTGGGTGCTGGGAATGGAAGCTGGGTCCTCTGCTAGAGCAGCCAGTGCTGAGGAGGTGAGTGCCCTATCCACTGGGCTGCAGCCTCAGCCAACCAATCTTCAGCTTTTCTAAGAGTCTAGCTGGCCAGGGTCAGTGATGTGGGGAACAGACTGAAGGCCAGCCTCATTTTCTGGTAGCTAGAGTCCCTGTCCCTGGGCATGATGGACTCCCGGGAGCGAAGCCTCCGCCCTCCTATACACACATCACACCCTGGGCACAGGAGACTAAGCCAGCCTTCCCAGTACTTTGTGGGGTGGAGTACACAGCTCTTAGTGTAAGTCTTAGGCTGGCCTTGAACCCCTGGCTTCAAACAATTCTCCTGAGCTGGATGTGGTAGTGCTGGCCTGCCATCCCAGCAAGAAAACAAAACCAAACCCAAGTGACCAGTCAGGATAGCGTGCACGCACCACAGAGGTCAGAGACAACTTGTGGAGTTGGTTCCTTCCTCGTAGCATGTGGACTCACTCACTCAGGCTGATTAGCTATCTATCAGCTGAGCCTTTTCACACAGCAGACACTTCTTTGTAGCACAATTTTTTTTTATATTTATTTATTTATTATGTTGTTTATTTATTGTATTTACAGTGTTCTGCTTGCATGTATTCCTGTACTCCAGAAGAGGGCACCAGATCTCATTACAGATGGTTGTGAGCCACCATGTGGTTGCTGGGAATTGAACTCAGGACCTCTGAAGAACAGTCAGTTCTCTTAACCTCTGAGCCACCTCTCCAGGCCAGTAGCACGAATCTTAAAATGTCTTATTAATGAAAATAAACCTGGAGCCAGATACTGGGGTGAACACTGGAAGATCAGAGAAGCAGAACAAGCCACAGCTACCTCACCTTGCCAATTCCTCAGCAGATCCTGTTTCCTCAGACTGGAAGCCTCTGAGTCCTCATCCAGAATGAATCTCAGCTGAACTGCTGCTCAAAAGCCTAAAAGCTTAACCAGCTCTAGTTCCTCATCCTCACACCTCATATACCTTTCTGCCTCCTGCCATGGCTTTCTGGGATTAAAGGCGTGAGTCACCGTTCCTGGCTGTTTCCAGTGTGGCTTTGAATTCACAGATATCCAGATGGATCTCTGCCTCTGGAATGCTAGGATTAAAGGCGTGTGCGACCACCCTATGTTTAATATTGTGGCTGTTCTGTTCTCTGATCCCCAGATAAGTTTACTGGGGTGCACAATATATCAACAACACTTCTTTTTTGTTTTTTTGGTTTTTGAGACAGGGTTTCTCTGTGTAGCTTTGCGCCTTTTCTGGATCTCACTCTGTAGACCAGGCTGGCCTCGAACTCACAAAGATCCACCTGCCTCTGCCTCCCCAGTGCTGGGATTAAAGGTGTTCACCACCACCGCCCAGCAACAACACTTCTTAATGATTTACTTTTTAATTTTATGCAAATAAGCGTTTTGTTTGTGTTTCTATGTTCGCCACACACAGGCTCACGCACAGTACCCACAGAGGCCAGAAGGGCATCAGATCTCCTGAGCTGGAGTTACAGCTGGTTGTGGGTTTTGGGGACAGAACGTGGGGCTTCTGCAAGAGCTCTGGACTAAGCTGATCCATCTCCCCATCTTACCTATTCTTTAATGAGAAACATGGTGTCTGAACTCAGTTTCCTACTAATCTTTCCTCATGAAGGATTCCTGCTCTCCAAGGCTCCAGCTGCTTGCCCTCTGTGTCGTAGGGAAAGGCCGGGGTGTTAAAGCCTGCCTGTTTCACCTCTGCATGCCATTTGCTTGTTTATTTTATGTAGGTTTTGTTTGGAAACAGGGTGTCACTATGTCACCCTGGCTGGCTTGGAACTCAACAGGTCCGCTTTCCTCTGCATCCTGCATGCTTGACTGAGCCTGACTTTGTTTTGCTTTATCTATCTATCTATCTATCTATCTATCTATCTATCTATCTATCTAATCTGTCTATCTATCTTATCTATCTATCTATTTTTGTTTTGTTTTGTTTTTCGAGACAGAGTTTCTCTGTGTAGTTTTTGGTGCCTGTCCTGTAGACCAGGTTGGCCTCAAACTCACAGAGATCCACCTGGCTCTGCCTCCTGAGTGCTGGGATAAAAGGCGTGCGCCACCACCACCACCTGGCTGTCTTGTTTTTTTTAGATCAGGGGTCTGCTTCAGACATGTGGCACACATCTCTCATCAAACAGACAGTGTAAGGTGCCTAATAATTCATACCAATTTGGTTAAGAAGATGATGAAAGGGTTGGGTAGAAGGAAAACGCCTGGCTGCCACAGCTTGGTCCTTGCTCTGGTCCAGCCATTCCAGAGGAGCACCTGGCTGTGATCA
>NC_050459.1:62026208-62155839 GCF_903995425.1 Onychomys torridus | reverse complement strand
GGACTTTCACAGGGTTGAGACAGTTACAGACTATGGGGACTAAATACATTTTGTATTATGTTATGGCTACAAGCCTTTGGGGGCCAGGGAGTGGAATGTGTGGTTTAAAAGAAAATGGCCCCATAGGCTCAAAGGGAGTGGTACTGTTAGGAGGTGTGGCCTTACTGGAGTGGGTGTGGCTTTGTTGAAGGAAGTGCGTCACTAGAGGGTGGGCTCTGAGGTCTCAGAAGCTCACACCAGGCCCACCTTACCATACCAGCTCACTTCTCTCCTGCTGCCTGCAGATCCAGATGTAGAACTCTCAGCTCCCTCTCCAACGCCATGTCTGCCTGTGCGCCTCCATGCTTCCCACCACGAAGATAATGGACTTAAACCCCTGAACTGTAAGCCAGCCCAATTAAAAGTTTTCCTTTATAAGAGCTGCTGTGATCAGAGTGTCTCTTCACAGCAATAGAAACCCTAAGACAGTCCCTATATACTTGTAGCCTTATCATGATGCAAAATGCATTCAATCCAACTTCAAAAACCTTTATTGTCTTTTCTCAGTTTCAACACTGCTTAAAAGTCCAAAGACTCGAGCTGGAGAGATGGCTCAGTGGTTAAGAGCACCAACTGCTTCCAAAGGTCCTGAGTTCAGTTCCCAGCAACCACATGGTGGCTCACAACCACCTGTAATGAGATCTGGTGCCCTCTCTGGCCTGCAGGGACACATGCAGGCGGATACTGTATACATAATAAATATTAAAAAAAATTTTAAAAAAGTCCAAAGACTCTTCTGAGACTGAAGAAATCTCTTAACTTTAAACCCCTGCAAAGTCGAAAGAAGTTGCATACTTCGTACATACAGTGGTACAGAATACATATTACCATTCCAAGGAGGAATGGGGGCATAGTGGAAAATCCTGGACCAAAGACCAAAGCCACCAGAGCAAACTGCAGCTCCACATCTAGTGTCAGAGGGCTGAGATGATGCTGTGCCTCCGGCCTTGCTGCCTTCAACACACTGCTCTCTCAAGCTGGTTCCACTTTCTGTGTGCAGCTCTGCTTGGCAGACATCCCATAAATCTGGCATCTCCAATACATTGGGGTTTCCAATGCAACCTAGGCTTCACTTTCACAGCTTCACACAATGGCCTCTTAAGGCCTTCAAGCAGGAACTCCCCTGCCACATGCTACCTTTGGTGAAAGGAAGCTTAACTGGGTGGGGTCTTGCTCTGAGGGCATCATCCCTTTGTTCCAGGGCAGAGCAGGCCTCTTCTTACAGCACTGATTTCAGCAATTTCAGCCTTTCAGTACATGTCTTCAGTATAATACTAAGCCTCCTTTGGTTTTGGTTTTGGTTTTGGTTTTGGTGTTTCAAAACAAGGTTTTTCTGTGTAACATGCCTGGCTGTCCTGGAACTTGCTCTGTAGACTAGGCTGGTCTTGAACTCATAGAGATCCGCCTGCCTCTGCCTCCTGAGTGCTGAGATTAAGTGTGTGAGCCACAAACACCAAACTATCAATTTACAAGTTACTTTTCTGTTGCTATCTATGATAAAACACCAAGGGGTTTCTTTGGCTCCAGCGCCTACTTCCTCCCCAAGGCCATACCCCTAAACCTTCCCAAATATCTCCAAATGGGGCCCAGCTGTTTAACTCCTGAGTCTGTGGGGGCTTTTCTCCTTCAAACCACCACAGTGGCTCCAGCTTGTGGCAGTCCTCCAGCCTCAGGCTCGGGTGCTGGGACTCCTGGTGTGTACTGCCACACACTTGGCTGCTTTTTGGGGGCGGAGGGGCCGAGGATGGAACCCAGGGCCTTGTGCTTGCTAGGCAAGCGCTCTACCACTGAGCTAAATCCCCAATCCATGGCTGCTTTTTGTTTTGTTTTGTTTTTCGAGACAGGGTTTCCCTGTGTAGCTTTGCACCTTTCCTGGAACTCACTCTGTAGACCAGGCTGGCCTCGAACTCACAGAGATCCGCCTGCCTCTGCCTCCTGAGTGCTGGGATTAAAGGCGTGCTTTTTGTTGACTCTTTGGGTCCGGTGTTTTGAGGCATGGTCTCATGACCCAGGCTGACCTGCAGTGAGAATTAAACTCCTTTAAGCAGAGACCTGCTCGATACACTCCCAGAATGGCTGTAAGAGTTTCTCGAGTGCAAGGGTATCTTGGCAGTTGTGAGCTAAGGAATACTGCAAAGTCACAGTAGGCAACAAACCTCACACAAGAGATTTATTGGGGAGAGACACAAAATGGTAGCCACTTCTGACCATGAAGAGAGACAGCAGAGGCCTGGGGGTGGGGGGTGGGCTTTTATAGGGTTTTTGGAGCATGCACTGTGAACTAGTGGGAAAGTGCCATGAGGCCATAATTGGCAATTAATGCTGAGTCACAGGGTCTGGAATTTCCAAGTCTAAGGAGCTCCAGGTCAAGCTAGGGGCAAAATATTCTTTGCTTGGCCTTTTCCCTACATTCCTCCCTTTTTTATTAGCATTGATAAATAATCAGGGGTCGGGAGAGAGGGCAACATTATTAAGCTACTTTGTATGGGGTCATCAAAGTCCATGGGGTAATCTTGATCTTCGCCATTAGGACATAATCGGGTCGTAGGCCTCTTGTCCCACATTTAGGGACTGATAATCTTGTAATAAGAACTGATTAGAGGTCTGGTTAAAAAAATTGGGGGTGGGTGGGTGGGTTGGGGATTTAGCTCAGTAGTAGAGTGCTTGCCTAGCAAGCACAAAGTCCTGGGTTTGATCCTCAGGTCCAAAAAAAAAAAAAAAAAAAAAATATTAGGGGGCCTGGAGGTGGCTCAGCAGTTAAGGGCACTGGCTGCTCTTCCAGAGGACCTGGGTTCAATTCCCCATGGGCAGCTTCACACAATGGCCTCTGCAGGCCTCAATGCAGGGACACCCCTGACACCTGCCTGGCCTCAGTGACTTTCCTTAGTCATGGAGGGAGATTCCATAACTTCTTTCTTCTATCCTTGTCTCTAACGCCAGAACCACATGGCCAAATCTGCCAAGTTCTGCTGCTTGCTGAGGCTGGAACATGGCCCGGTCATTCAATTACATCTTCACCAGCTTTCTGTTTTCCAGTTTCCTTCACTGCCTAAACTTGGCTATCCTGGAACTCTCTGTAGACCAGGCTGGCCTCACAGAGATCCGTCTGTCTCTGCTAGGATTAAAGGCATGTGCCACCATGGCCCAGCTCAACTGCTTTTCTAATCCAGTCCCTAAATTCACATTCCTTCAAACAGAAGCCTGGTCAGGCCTGTCACAACAATATCCCACTCCTGCTACCAACTTCTTAGGGTTTCTTTTTCTTTTCTTTTCTTTTTTTGGAGACAAGTTTACTCCATGTAGTTTTGGTGCCTGTCCTGGATTTAACTCTGTAGACCAGGTTGGCCTCGGACTCACAGAGATCCGCCTGGCTCTGCCTCCTGAGTGCTGGGATTAAAGGCGTTTGCCACCACTGCCTGGCTTCCTTAGGTTTTCTATTGCTGTGAAGAGACACAATGACCACAGCAACTCTTATAAAAGGGAAATTAAAAAAATATTTTATATATATATATATATATATATATATATATATATATATATATATAGTGTTCTGCCTGCAGGCCAGAAGAGGGCGCCAGATCTCATTATGGATGGTTGTGAGCCACCATGTGGTTGGTGGGAATTGAACTCAGCACCTCTGGAAGAACAGCTAGTGCTCCTAACCACTGAGCCACCTCTTCAGCCCTAAAAGGAAAACTTTCAATTGGAGCTGGCTTACAGTTCAAAGGTTTAGTTCATTATCATTATGGTAGGGAGCATGGTGGCATGTAGGCAGACGTGGTGCTGGAGAGGTATCTAAGAGTTATACATTTGCATCTGTAGTCAGCAGGAAGAAGTGACCCACTAGGCATGGTTTGAGTTTCTGAGATCTAGTCTAATAGCCTACCCCATGGGGACACATTTCCTCCAGAAGGCCACATTTCCTGATAGTGCCACTCACTGTGAGCCTATTGGGCCCACACCACCACAGAGGTCAAGGAGTAGAATGTGGTGGTCTGAATTAGACTGGCCCCCTACCTAGGTGCAGATGTTTTAACACTTGGTCCCCAGTTCCTAGTGCTGTTTGGGTAGGCTTAGAATGTGTGCTCTTGCTGGAAGAAATATGTCACTGTGCTGGGCACTTCTGTAGGCCACACTGTAGCTGAGGATGACCTGGCTGATAGTTCACTACATCCCTAGGCTGTCCTGTTTCAACATTCTGGTATTACATCTGGCTTGCTTCTGACTCCTGCTGACAATGCCGTCAGGGACTACCTCTTGTGTTGTGTGTACACACTTGTTTGCTCCAGTTGCTTCCTTTGCAAAAATTCCTGGAATTTTCTACACACCAGGTCAGGGTGTCTATAACACTGAAAGTTGAAATGCCACCCTTTCAGATATGTCCCAGCTGCCCTCTGCTTCAGAAGTTATGGATTCTTTGAAGAAATCCTTGGCTTTTGAAACAGGGTCTCACCACATAGACTCACCAGGCTTCCTAACTTGCTGTCCTCCGCTCAGTGCTGGCACAGCAGGTGTGTTCACAGCCCTGAGGGTCAACCAGCCTGCCTCAGAGTTTAGCTTCAAATGTGGATACCAAAGAGCAAGTGTGTGCATTCTGAATTTGGATATAGATAAGCACTGAATTACTTTACATGTCTGTGAACTCCAGAGTTCATCAAAACTTTAATCACTTCACTTAAAATTTTTTCCTTGGCTGGGTGGCGGTGGCACACATCTTTAACCCAAAACTCGGAGGCAGAGCTAGGAGGATCTCTGTGAGTTTGAGGCCAGCCTGGTTTACAGAGTGTTCCAGGACAGCCAAGGCTACACAGAGAAACCCTGTCTTTAAAAAATAAAATTAAATTAAAATTTTTTTTTTTTTTTTTGCCTAAATGTATGTCTGTGTACCACATGCATTCCTGGTGCCCTCATGGTCAGGTGACTTCAGATCTCTTGAAACTGGAGTAACAAGCTGTTGTGAGCCACCATACACATGCTGGGAATAGAACCTGGGTCCTCGTGAAGTACAGCCTGAGTCATCTCTCAAGCCATGCCAACACCCCCTTCCCCTTTGGAGACAGTTTATGTATTCATAGCCCAGGTGGGCCTCAAATTCAACACACAGCCAAGTTTGTATCTGAATCCTGATCCTCTCGTGTCCATTTTCTAACCAATGGGGCGATAGCAGTAGGCTACTAGGCCCAGCTAATGTCACTTTTAAACAGGACTACACTCCGAGTCTCATACAACTGGAGGATTACATATCCCTACCTAGGCTGGGCTTCAGCAGAGTCTGTCCCAGAAAAGCAAAGACAGGGCAGGCTAGATGGCTCATTAGGTACAGTTGTCCCCTCTACATGTGTGCAGTGACACACATGTAACACATAAACACTGTTTTTTACATACACACACACACACACACACACACACACACACACACACACACAAACCAACCAAAATTAAATGAGATAAAGTTGCATGTACAGGACTTCCACAATATTTGAGTTTATTTTAAAATCAGAAAATGGGAGTCAGAGGCAGGCACAGCTCTGAGTTCCAGGATAGCCAGAGCTACACAGAGAAACAGCCTCAGAAAAACAAACAAACAAACAAACAAACAAATAAAATCAGAGAAAGGCCTGGAGAGATGGCTCAGCAGTTAAGGACCAGAGTCCAATTCCCATTACTCAAATGATGGCCCTCTTCTGGTTGCCTCAAGCACCTGAATATATACGGTGTGAGCCACACAGGCACAAATAAAAATTAACCTTTAGGAAAATAAGTAAAAGAGAAGAGCCCAGTATTGTGGTGGTGCATGCCTGTAATTCCAGTGCTCTGGGAGTGGAGGCAGCATGAAGAGTCCAAGACCAAGGTTCAATTCCCAGCACCCCCACAACTGCTCACAACTGCCTACAATTGTAGTTCCTGGTGTCTGGCACCTCTTCTGGCCTGTGGACACCAGGCATGCACATGGGCACACTGGAGGAAAACCATTACTATCAAATGAAAAGCATTTATTTATAGACAGGGTCTTTCTACATATCCCTATCTGTCCTGGAACTCACTAAGTAGACTAGGCTGGACTGAGGTCCTCCTGCCTCCTCGAGTGCTAGGATTAAAGGCATACACCACCATGCCAGGCCAAAAAAAAAAAGAAAGAAAAAAAAATCTAAAAAGTAAATTAAAAAAAAAAGAAAAGAAAAAAGGTCCAAGACCAGGCTAGGCTACAAATGGTCTCAAAAACCTGGGGAGAAGTCTAATTGAATGCTTTCCAATATTTTTCCTAACTTGACTCATGTAAACCAACTGCCTGTTCATCTATAATACTTGTTTTGAACAAAGACATACTATACCACTGAATGAACAATTAAGAATGCAGGTCTGCAGGGCAAGGTGGTGCACTCCCAGCTCTGGGGAGGCAGATTCAGCTGTATCTCTTCCAGTTCCAGGCTAGCCACAACTGTACAGTGAGATGCAGGTCAGCAGGGCTGCACAGTGAGACCCTGTGTAAGGGGGAGAAAAAACCAAAACCAACTACTACTACTACTAAAGACAGCAGGCTGGCAAGTCTGCAGTCCTGCACTATGGAGGGAGGCACTGCCAGGAACAAAACATTTGAGACCAGCTCAGGCTTCACAAAAACCCTGTAGGACTGGGTGTCTGAGGAATATGTTTATTTTGCTTATCTGGTGAGATAAAAATGTATCTTCAAAATGGGCTGCTTTCCAACTTGGACCATGAGCTCCAAACACGTGCCAGGGAGAGTGTATGTGAGAAGTATGTGTTCATTCTACTAATGTAATGCAATCTTCTGCCGGGTGCAGAACCAAGCAACAGCCTAAATAAAGCTTTTATTTTTTGTGGGGAGAGGGGAGGACAGGGCCTTACTATGTAGTCTTGGCTGGTCTAGAACTCACTGTGTAGACCAGGTTGGCCTCGAACTCGAGAGATCCTCCTGCCTCCCGAGCGCTAGGGTTAAAAGCTTGGCTTTCTCCCCTCCCCCACCGGATACTCCCTAGAAGTATATATATAGCAAATCCAAAATTAACAGGTGTCGCCCAGCTCTCAGGAGCACATGCAGTTTCCATTACATGTTTGCCTTCCGTTTTCAGCCTGGGTCTTTAAGGTAACGACACAAAAGGGAAGTTATTTCTCTCGGGGCCACTGCAGTATAGCGCGCTCAGTCGGGGCCCGCCCTCCCACCCCATCATCCTAGGAGAGACAGGGGACCCGGAGCCCTTACACTTGACATCCTCCGTTTCTTGGCGTGACCTACAACTCCAGGTGACCTTGGCCCTTCCTTTCCTCCTCGGTGAGGCAGGCGTTCCTGTTTTCCGGCACCTCACATGCAAAGCGAACGCGAAGAGGAGGACGCGGGGCTTCTTAATCCTGCCACTTGGGGCCGGCCGCCCGAGGCCGGCGACAAAAGCAGCGTGTCCTCCTGAGTTCGCGCCCGCCACGGGTGCAGAGCGAGGTGCCGCGTCGCGCAGGCCCTGCAGACTGGCGCCCTCTGCGGAGGCGGCGGCTTCCAGACGTGCCCTTAGGTCCCCTCTGCGCGCGGGTCACATGGGGACACGCGCTGCCCTGCAGACCCGCGCCTCGGGCTTCTGCAGCGGCGGCGGCGGCGGCGGCTGCGCACGGCTCCTCCGAGTCCTCGCGGCGCGGGTCTCCACGTAGACAACCGCTTAGCGGTTCCTACGGCCGCTCCGATGCCCTCGTTTCCGAACGCGGGAGGCCCCCACCCGGAGTAGGGTCTTCCCCTTTCGGCAGTCCAGGCGCAGCTCGGAAGGAGAGTCCGAGTTCCAGGACTCTGCGGGTGCGCTTCCGTCAGGAAGCCCCGCCCTCTGGCCCGGGGTAGGCGTGGCCTTTAGGCGGCGTCCGTTGCCCCGCCCAACTGCCTCCCAACGGCTCTCTAGGTCGGACCGTGGGGCGGGGCGGGAGCGAGCCGCTAAGCGCGCATGCCCGCGCGTGCGCAGAAGTAATGGGCGTGGTTCAGGAGCCAGCCCCTCCCAAATCCAGCGTCTCCGCCCGCCCCCATCTCCCAACCTCCTCAGCGTGGCGCCGACGCTGCGTGCGGCGCGGGTTACCCAGAGTGCTCAGCGCGGGGGCAGCTCACTGGAGTTTGGTTCTCGAGGCGGCGGCGGTGTTGGCGGCGGCTCCTCCGTCGGCTCCTCCTCCTCCTTCCTCGGCGGCGGCGGCGGCGGCGGCGGCGGCCCGGGGCCCGAGCTCCGGTCCCCTCCGCTTCCCTCCGTCTTCCGCCATCTCCCCGAGCGCCCCGACCTCCTCCGGCGCCGCGGGGAACATGCGGCTCCGTTCCCGGAGGCTGGCGAGTGACTGACCCGCGTCCCCCCGCCTCAGCCCGCCCGCCCGCCGGCCCGGCCGCTCCCCCCCGCTTCGCCCAGGCAATGACAGCGGCTCCGGCGTCTCCGCAGCAGATGAGGGACCGGCTGCTGCAGGCCATCGACTCCCAGAGCAACGTAAGTGACTGCCTCGAGATGGGGGACCGAGGCCGCATGTGCCGGGACCCTCCCCCTCCGACGCGCCCCCGGTCAGGGGGCCTCTCCCGGCGGTGCCCTGCCCGCCACAGCCGCTGCCATCTCGGCCTCTCGTTCTCCCGAGTCCGGGGACCGCAGGCAAGGCAGGCAGCTCGGCTGCTCAGGGTACCTGAGGCCGAGGCTTCACGCGGCCTGGACTGAGGGGCCGCTGGGGCTGAGATCAGAATTGGTTCTCCCCGGTTGCCTCGGCCTGGCCGCCCCTGGTGCTCCCCACCGTGCCCCCCTGCCTCTCCTCGACCCCGGGGCTTGAGACTCCCCGGGGAGGGCCTCCCTGCGGGGGGCAAGGTGGGAAGCAACTAGTGCCCCCTCGATGACTCGGGGAGCCAGCGTCTCTGGAGTCTCGGCTTCTCGCTCTTCCTTCTCTTCGCTTTTCCGTTTTCTGGCTGAAATCGCCTTCTTGGACTCGGAGAGAACCATAGGCCCGCCCTGTCCCCATTCTTGCTGCTTGGGATCCCTGGAGAGCCTTCCCTCTTTTCTGAGACTGGACATACCTCTGTTAAACCCCTCCTGGGGTCGCTACCTGGGAAGGACGACCCTGCAAAGGATGGAATCCTTCCTGTCACCTTTCTTGGCCCAAATGCCCCATTGCGCGTCTGACTAGAATCCAGAGCCTGGGGTTTTGGTACTGAATTACTGCCCATCACAGTCGATTGTTCTCTCATTCCTACCTTCCGGTCCTCTTTCCATCGCTCTTGGCTCACCTGAGGCACTCAACCTGGTGCTTTGGTCTCTAGGCTGTCAAGAGTTAACTGTAAGGGGTCACTTCATGTCTCATTTCTCTCTGCTAAGGATCCTGTGAGCAGAGGGACACCCTTTTCTTCCCGTGTGAGCATAGGCTAATTTCATCTGTTCTTGTGTTGTTTCTAAAGGTTTGTTGGCAATGTGTGTGTGTATGGGGGTGGGGTGGGGTGGTTGGTCCTTGTTCCTGGGAGGAGCAGGGCCATGGAAAGATGCACAGGCATCCAGGTATGAAGTGTTTGCTGGGAGACCAGGAAGTGGCCTTTGAGATCACTTTTTAATATGCTCGAGATGGAAGAAAAAAAAAATCATCTTGGGCTTGGCCAGGTAACTGAGGTTTGATCAGGGAGTTGTTTATTTTTTTGGCTTGTTACTCTTAGCAATATGCTGTATTCTGGTGTGTTCAGAAGACTTCACATTGGTTTGTTCAGTCTTGGTAGAAACGGAGATGTCCTGATCTCTATGAATTTTTGTCTTCCTGACAGGCCCCATTAAGATCACCTTGATACTGATTTAGCAAATATTTTAGACATTTTTTGGGGTTAAGTAGGGACAGGCTAGATAAAATCTTCTAAAGTCTTTTTAAGTTTTTTCTTTTTTTTTTGCCATTTACTGCTATTACTGCAATTACATGATTGGGATGTTAAAAGATAAAAGCAAGTGATATGAAAATGTAGCCTTGGTAGCTTTTGCATCTTTTCTGAAGCTACAATGTGCACAGTGTAATTTTTTTTTCCCCCTGAGACAGGGTTTCTCTGTGTAGCCTTGGCTGTCCTGGAACTCATTTTGTAGAGCAGGCTGGCCTCGAACTCAGAGATATGCTTGCCTCTGCCTCCCAAGTCCTGCACCACCCAAAGATGTGCACCACCACTGTCCAGCTTCCACAGTGTAATTCTTAAATCCTGTGTATTCACTCCTTTGCTAAGAAATTATCAGGGATCCTGACAGCTGCCTGTGAGTGTAGGGATCAGCAAGTGCTTTGACACTCAGTCATGATGCTGTAGATCAGATGGGCCAGGACCTTGTTGATCCAAGTGCTAGGTAAGGCTTTGACTAAAGGGTTCTTTTGGGGGTAAAAGAAGGAAGGTAGAGGGCCTAAATTTTAGTTTTTCTCTTTTGGCACGGAGGTGGGTGTGGGTGCTTAAAACAATCTCTGGAACCCACTGTGTATGTAGACCAGGCTGGCTTCACAGTAGATCTGCCTACCTCTGCTTCCTGAGTGTTGAGATTAAAGGCATGTGCCACTATGCCTGGCCCCCAAACTTAGTTTCTTGAGTCTTCCCTTAGGCATAAGTGTCACTGTACTCATTGGCCTTTGAGTTAGTTACTTGGAGTGGAGTGTATATCTCAAAGGGCTGTAGTGATGTGACCTCATTGTGGTGGTTGGAGTTGAGAACTTGTCTCTGAGTGAGGAGGGAAGTTTTTTTCCTAAATGCAATGTGTCAGTGACCATCCATGAGCACTGCTATGTGTATGTGACAGGTGCTGGCTTTGCAGGACCTCTTTGTAGAACTCAGCCTGGAGGACTGTCCTTGATCTCTTCCTGAGGCATCGAAGGGTATCCAGTCATTTGCACTTTCTCTGGATTGCTCAGGGCCCAGGTAAGAGCTGTGTGCTGGCACAGGGCTCTCTGCTCTGCTCTGCCCAGTTAGGAGCTCCACCACTTGGTGACTGACACATATTTAAGATGTTCATGGAAAAAAATACAAAATGGGGACAGAGTTGAAGAGCTTACACTAAAATTAACCCTCTTCAGAGAGAAGTGACAGAGATCGGTGTCATTTAATGCTTACCTTTATGAGTGTGCAGTTGTGGCTAACAAATTTAGCTGTTGCTTAGAAAGTTAGTGCCAGGCAGCTGACCTACTGTTCACAGCCTTTGAAGTTGGGAACAACATCTGACTGACCAGCTCCTTGACCAAGGAGGTCTCCAGAGGAAAACCATTTCTGCTCTGTGCTTCAGGAAACCCCTCTCTCCCTTCCAAAAGACCGCTAACAGACTTCCAGAACTGTGGAAGCTTCAGTTACCTCAGTGTGTTAGCTTGGTGTTGACAGTCTCTAAAGTATGCTGTACATCTGCTTGTAATTTTGTAAATAACAGCGAAAGGTATGACTTACACTGTCACAGAAATCATAGTGAGTCCCCCTTTGGCCAGGGACAGGATTCTTTGTCCTGTGATGCCCTCCCTGTTTGAGGAAAGCCGTGTCTTCCTGAGCTATTGAGTCCTCATGGATGTTCCATGTCTGCCTCCTTTCCTAGAGAAGAGTCCTAATCCCTTTCTCCGTGCTGGTTCAACTCTTGAACCCGTAACTCGAGCCCCCATTTTCTTAAGAAGCCCTGGGACTGCTCTATGTCCTGAAGGCCAGCCGTGGAATGGCCTAACTGGAGCCTTGGTGACTGAGAAAATCACAGGTGGCTTGAGATGTGTCTGTGGGGAATGTGGGTGTGACCTTTTAGCTAATAGATTTCACTTTTCAAGACAATGGAAAGACAGTACAGCCTCATGGAAAGCTAATTGGTGATCCAGCATGGGGCTTGCCAAAGCAGGTCTATGGTCCTGGGTGCAAAGCAGCGGGAGGCCAGAGAAGGCTTGTAAAGCAGGACTTGATCCAGCCATTGCTAGGCTATGGAGCAGGATCCCAGCGGCCGCTGTCTTCCTCTCACTCCTGAGGAAGCAGGCACCATGGCCATCACTTGGAGTCATTTGCCTCTGCCAGCCTGAGAGTTTCTTGCAGCAGAATGACTGGTGGGCAGTCTTGGAAGAGCTCCTTCCAGACCTAGGTTCAAATCTGAAAGGGCTGCAGTGGCTTACATGAGTTGTTCTGCAAGGCCTTCAGTGCTTGCTTCAGGAATCCATGCAAGATGGGTTGTGTGAACTTTTCCAGCTGTTTAAGGAGATAATGTACACCCCTAGTTAGTTTGTATGGCACCCCAGCAGTGTGTTCTGTTCTTCCCAACAGGCCCATAAAGGGAGGTGGGATGAAGCCAGTTGCTTTTTTGACAGCATAGTGCTAGTGGTGTCTGCTGTGGTCAGGAGAGGACAAGATGCTTTGTTTCTTACCGACTTCTTGCAAGGTGACTGGCTCAGAGTTAGGGACTTACCCAGGGTTAAGTGATCGTGCTTTTGACACTGAGTAGTATTGTATTTGGTTGAGAAATGGAGACCTGACTTTGGATCAGGCATGAAGCAGGATGAGCTGGTGTGAAGAACTGGGAGGCAGTGTGCCTTGCATTAAGGCCCTGACTCAGAGCACCCTTTGCAGTTAGCTCCTGTCATTGTCAAAGTATTAGCCTGGTGGAAGGGTGTCCTGAGCCGATACTTTTACTGGCCTGCCAGTCCCGTGATTGGAGCTGGGAGAGAGGAACCTGTTAGCATCACAGGGGCTCTTTCCCAGTGCCAACAGGCATGGAACTTTGCCTTGTCTGTGCTCCAGCTTTGCTTTCTGCTTCAAGGTGACAGCTCTTGACACTAACTTAAAATGCCAGTGATCTTGCTGGAAAGAGGATACAGGAGCTGAGTGTGTCCGTTCTGCCTGGTCCTGTACAGTGGCATCCCTCTTGTGACTAGATTCAGGAGAAGAGCAATGTGGCAGTTCTAACTTTGGGAAACAAGGTAACAAGTGTCACTTTGGAATTGTGTTTTGTTTGACATTTTGTCTGTCTGAAGACTGTCCTCAGAGAGTTTTTAGATGGTCCCCAAAGCTGGAGGTCCTAAAGGCCTAGAGAACTGTCCTAACACTAGCTTGGAGGAAGGGACTTTTGTCCTGGACACAGATCTAAAGTATTGAATTGTCCCTTCATTTAGGATGTGGCAGAAGACAGACACCTCAGGGTGCCAGGATCAGGCTTTGGTGAAGGGGCATCTACTCCAGCAGTCCTTAGCACCACTAGATCCCAAACTGGCTCCAGCTTCACCGCTGGGGATCTGTCTACTTCTCCTAACAGACTTCTGAAGCTGGGGGCTGCTCCTTTTCATTCCTGGGAGTGAGCTGCCCTCCTTCAGGCTGCCTGACCCCATAGTTGCTGGTTGTGAGACTAGGCGGCTGAGTTTGGGCAGCAGGCAGCAAGCAGACAGTGTGTTTCTGGGTGGCCTTACTTGGTCTGCACTCCTTTCATTCTCAGGACACGTGTTCCCTAGTTTAGGGTCCTGTGAAATGGGATGCCTTTCCTGAGGGAGTGTGCCTGGACCCTGGCAAACTGGTGTGCTGTGTGTGCCTGTCTGGCCATAGGGCTGCACCTCTTGAACCCAAGTGGAACAGTTTCCCTGCGTCTTTATTTGCAAGTGGGATTCTTTTTGTTTTGTTTTGTTTGTTTTGTTAAGTATGCTTGTGTACATGCTTGTGTGTGCCTGATGGGGAGAATTGCAAGTTATGGTACATCTGTGAAGGTCAGAGGACAATTTTGTGGAGTCAGTTTTCTCCCTCTATGTTTATGTGGGTTCCAGAGGTTGAACTCTGGTTGCTAGGCTTGTGTCACCTTGCCTCTACTTGTTGAGCCACCTTGCTAGACAAAGGTAGGATTCTTTTTAAAAAAAAATGTGTGTATGCCACATGTGTGCAGGTTCCTGGGGAGCCAGAAGAGGGCATCATGTCTCTGGGAGTGGTTGTGAGTATCTTGATGTGGGTGCTGGTCCTCTTGGGTCCTCTCTTCACTGCTGAGCCATCTCCCCAGCCTCCAGAAGATTTTTTTTTTTTTTTTTTTGAGACAGAGTCCCTCTGCCTCCTGAGTGCTGGGATTAAAGGCATGCACTAACGTTACCCAACTTGACATTTTAAAATTAATATAAAAAATGAAAAAAAAAAGATTGACTTAATTTATGTGGATGAGTGTTTTACCTGCATATGTGTATGTGCACTATAAATGTGCTTATGGAGGTTTGTAAGTCACCATGTGGGTGCTGGGAACTAAACCCAGGTCCTGTGTAAGGACAGCAAGAGCTCTTAACCTCTGAACCATCTCTTTAGCCCAAGATAGAATTCTTTTTGTTTTTGTTTTTCAAGACAGGGTTTCTCTGTGTATCCCTGGCTGTCCTGGAACTCTCTCTGTAGACCAGGCTGGCCTTGAACTCAGAGATCTACCTGCCTCTGCCTCCTGAAGGCCACCATTGCTCTGCTCAAGATAGAATTCTTGAGAGCGTGAAATGACTCTATGAGATACTGTCATCTGAAAGTTTAGAATTAAATGCTTTACAGCAGGTGCTGGTGGTTAGCTCTTGGTTTGTCTCTGGTATGAGGGGAACAGACTTGGAAGGAGTAGTCCAGTTGCTCAGTCACTGAGCAGTTTGTCCTGTGAACTCCAGGATAGGGCTGTGTACATTTCAAGCTGTCTGAGAGAACTTCTGGAGGTCTTGGATGTGGGCTGAGAATTTCATTTTCTTTTTCTTTTTTACTTGGTAGTTTGCTCTTCTGCTTTGGGCTAGCCTGGAACTCTTGCCTAAACCTTCCAGGCAGCTGGTACTATATAGGTGAGCACCTTATCTGAAGTGATGTGGTACTGTGAGTGTAGACCAAGGGTGGAAGACAGGAATCCTGGGAGAAAGCCCTGCTTGCCCTTAGGGCTGTCTTGAATGGTCAGCAGGTTATGAAGTCCAGGGCCACCAGGACCCTTGGGCTGTGTAGTGGCCATCTAGTTCCTCAAGCTTCTGTGGTTCTCTATGGATTGTTGAAGGGAGGGTCACACTTCAGATGAGGTGATGTGATGTCCCCTCTAGGGATGCAGGCCTGCCAGGGGAGCTTCAGCACTTTTCTGGATCCATCCATTGGGGATGGGAAGCCTGGGGAGCCCAGGGACCATCAGCATAGAAGGTTCTGCAGGCTTTGGTGATGTATGCCTTTAATCTCACCCAGCATTTGGGAGGCAGAGGCAGGAGGATCTCTGAGTTCCAGACCAGCCTTGTCTATATGGTGAATTCCAGGCCAGCCAGGGCTATACACAAATGTTGTCTCAAAATAAATAAATAAATTTTTAAAAAGGTTCCCCTGAGCTCAGAGGTAGGCATGGTGTCTTCTGTTGGCAGCAGCAGTTGTAACGGCCAGTGTTGCTGGATGAGCACACTGGCTTCCGGGCACACAGGAGAACATTGCTTGCTCTAACCCTGAAGACCGGCGCTTGTCTGGAGCTAAGGGCCAGGAGAGACTAAGCAAACTGGGTTTCTAACTAGTAGTGCTGGGTGACCCTGAAGCATGCATGGAATCAGTACTGCCCAGCCTGTCTTCCTGCAGAGCTGAGCTCTAGCTCAGAGCCTCCACTATAGTGGTTTGAAGTGTTTTGTTTGTATTATTTATTCACTTCCTGGTTCCTGCAACTTTCACCTTTTTACTTTAAAAAAAAAGATTGATTTGTATTTATGTGTCTGAGTGATGTCTATGCCATGTTGGTGCAGGTGCCTGAGGAGGCCAGAAGAGGGCATCCTGTCCCCTAGAGCTGGAGCTACTGGAGGTGTGAGCTGTGCTGAAGCTACTAGGGTCCTGGGAATTGCCAGGGGTCTCCACAGCACACCCCTTTCACTTACTTTAAACTCCGGCCTCCAAATGGTTTTGAATGCAAAAACCCATTTGTACTTTAGCTTCTCGATCATCTGTCCTCTTTGGTGTGCTTTGTGTAGCTGATTTCTTGTTGTTTAAAGTTCTCAAATTCGGATGTGGCTCTGAAGTGACAAGAAAGCTGCTCTCACCTGAATTTGACACCTGGGAATCAACTTTTGTATTCCTTCTGGTGGGGAGACCCATTTATCCCCATAGCTCCCTCTCTTTTGGAAATCATTCCTTTTGAAATACACATTTCTTCCTGTGTAACATTCATTGTTTAAAACCACTAAGCTCACAGCCCCGGGTCCCCCCCCCCCTTTTTTTTTTTATAATTTAGAGGCAAAGTCTTACTGTGTAGCTCTTGATGTTGTGGAACTCATTATGTAGACCAGGCTGGCCTCTGCATCCATAGTGCTGGGACTGAAGGCATGCACAGCTATGATGGGTTGCAGTGTGTGTGTGTGTGTGTGTGTGTGTGTGTGTGTGTGTGTGTTGAGATTTTTTTGGAGCTGGAGTTACAGGTAGTTGTGAGTCATCTAACATGGGTGCTGATCCCTAACTCAGAAGCACTGGAAGATCAGCAAGTGTTCCTTAACCACTGAGCCATCTTTCCATTCTCCTCTGGTGGTTGTGTTTTGGCTAGCCTTGAATGTCTGAGCTCAAGGGATCCTCCTCAGACTTCCAACTGCCTGTAACTAGTGGCCTGCCCCACACCCACCTTTGATTAAGGGTCTTGTTTTCTGCCTTCTCTATGTGCTTACAAGCTCCTCTCCGTGCCTGCTGGGTTGTCTGGGAAAAGGGCTGTTTGGAACTGTCTCAGCTCTCATCTGAGCAGGTGGATGTCAGGTGCTTCACGTGCATTCAAAGCACATGCATGGAAGTCTTGTGAGACAGATGTCTGCTGTGGGAACTGAGGCTTGGCGGCCACATGGCTAGATGGAATCAGGCTGATGTTGGAGCTTAGTCCTCCTGCTGCTTACTTGCTCTGTTACCTGTGAAAGGGCAGTGGGCACACAGAATGCCTCTCTGCTTACTTGTCCTGTTACCTGTGAAAGGGCAGTGGGCACACAGAATGCCTCTCTGCCTCCTGTTCGTGTCTCAGCCTTTTTTGTTTGTTTGTTTGTTTTGATTTTTTGAGAGAGGGTTTCTCTGTGTAACAGTCTTGGCTGTCCTGGAACTCATTTTGTAAATCAGGCTAGCCTTGAACTCACAGAGATCTGCCTGCCTGAGTGCTGGGATTAAATGTGGGCGCCACCCCCCAAGCGTCCCCCCCCCCCTTTTTTTTTTTGAGAAAGGTCTTGGCTGGTCAGAAACTTGCTATGTAGGCCTCAACACTGGCATCAAACTCATAGAGATCTTCTTGCCCCTGCCTCCTGAGTGCTAAGATTAAAGGCATGTGCCATCATGCCTAGCTTCAGGTTCCAATTTTTAGGCCAGGCCACAGTCACCTCTGAGATAAGCTGAGAGGAGAGTCAAACATACCGAGTGTCCCTTACCTAAAATGCTTGGGCATAGAAGTGCTTCATACTTGGAGTCTTTTGGATTTTACTGTGTTCCCATAGACTTCCTTCAGTGTGACTTCTGAGTAGCGTCACTACTGGGGGAAGGTAGAAAGGAGGGAGGGCTAATTGCAGAGACCCTTGGCCCCTCTGCCTTGTGTAGTGTCTTGACTCTGGTCAGGAGCTCTCTTGAGTGGTTGGTGAGTTGTTGAGAGAGGACTGTGGATAGTGATGGTGGCTCCACTGACATCTTTTCTTGTGGTCAGCCACTACACTCTTGTGAGTCTTGTGTAAGGGGCAAGGTGGTAGCTACTCTAACCTGAGCTGGGTGGACCCAATAATTGGGGTGTGTGTGACAACAAAGCAAGCCTAAGGGATGGTGTGTGTGTGTGTGTGTGTGTGTGTATGGCCTGTCCTGTTTTGTTTTGCTTGCTTGCTTGCTTTATTCTTTTCAAGACAATGTTTTTCTGTATAGCCCTAGCTGTCCTGGAACTCACTCTGTAGACCAGACTGGCCTTGAACTCAGAGATCACCTACCTCTGTCTCCTGAATGCTGGGATTAAAGGCATGTACCATTACACCTGGCATTTTCTTTTTAATTAAAAAATTTTATTGGGTGTAGAGGGACCAGGTATGCCATGACACTTGTGTGGCGGTCAGAGGACAACTTGATAGAGTTGGTTCTCCTATCTTTATGTAGGTTTGGGGAAGAGGGCAAAAAAACTCAGGTTGTCAGGCTTGCATGGGACAGGCAGCAAGCACCTCTACTGGCTAAGCCACCTCCCCTGGCTTCTCTGTTTTCAGGGCTAGCCATTGTGGAATCCACTTAGGGTGAATACTGCCTGGTCTAACCTGCAGTGTCTGCTGTAGGGCCTGCTGTTAGATGGGAAGGTAATCTTTGGCTCGCCAGTCTTCACCATTTCGAAACTCTAGTGTTCATTTTGCTGGCTGGTGGCTGAACACCCATCCTTACATCCTGGCTAACTCAGCTGTGCAGCCTGCTGCTTTACCTTTGGGGGCTCCCTCAACAGAGCACTTGCTTTATTCCAATGTCTGATGTGAAAGCATCATCAATTAGCTGGGCCCTCGGCAGGGTCTGGAAAGCTGCCTCTAGAGGGCCAGTGAGACCAGCTGAGATGGAAAGTCCAGAGTTAAGGAGTTAAGCAAGAAGAGAGGCCTACGTGCTGCCTGTTAGGGTTTACTGGAAGCTCTGAATTTGCCTGTGATCACCCCCAGGTGCCAAGCTGTTAGCTTGGTGCAGGTGTGATGGGTTGCCACTTTGGCCCTCACTGTGGATGAGTGTCCCTTGGTGCTGAAAATCATTTCCCCTGGTACTTGAGGAACTGCAGAGCTCAGACCTATTGTCCACACAAGGGCCCCAGGCCAGAGCCCCACACCCTGTGTGGATGGAGGGGCCCGGGCCCTAGGCTTGGGAGCAGGAGGTCTGGTTTGGTCTGATTGCTCTGCCTGTTTCATCCCCCTGGTTAACATGGGAAACTGGAAACTGGTATCTGTGCTTCCAGGCTGCTGCTTCCCTTAGGTTGACCAGACAACAGGCTCAAGGGATGTTTGTTGTGTGGCCGCTCTGGGCAACATGAGAGCTGGTGACTCTCTGCTCTTGCTAGGTGCTGGCAGTTTGGGGGTAGCTGGTACCAAGGACGTTTGTGAATAGGTGCTGCTGTCACAGGTTTTAAAGGGGCTCAGTTCCCACTCTGACAACTGGTGGCTGCCTAGGAAGAACTTGGAGCTGGCTTCCCAGGAACGGGATGTTGAGTATCCCCTGTCCACGCTCTTGTTCTGCCAGGTCACGTTTTTCCCTCCTCCCAAAGCTGAATCATTACTGTAGTTTGGGGTTAAAGTTGAGGTGGGAGAAGGGGAGGGAACCACATTTTATGTTGCTCTCAGTGTCATCGTGTGTGTGTGTGTGTGTGTGTGTGTGTGTGTGTGTGTGTGTGTGTTGGCAAAAACAGGCAGCTCCTCCTGGACCAGACCAAGTAATTGTATGGAGTCACTGTCTTGTCTCCAATTTCGGGAGGGAAGGGGCTGTAAGAAATGGCCAATCCCCACAGGAAGTTTCCAGAAGAAGCAGGGTCTACTGAGCAGATAGAAACAGTAGGTGCCCCAGGAGAGTCCTGAGGGTGGAGACTGCAGGACCAACAGGTTGGCCGCTCTGGACTGGGCTGGGATTAGGAGACCACCCCATGGTGCATTTGACTGATTGTGCTTGTATGGGTTGCTGCTGTGGAAGGTTGGAGCTCACATTGCACTAGTCCTTCCAGGAACTAGGGACATGGCCTGGCCCCAATCTCAGATGTGGTTTCTATCCCACCAGATAGGGAATGTAAAGTGGCATTGTCTGCTTTGTAGAATGAGCCATCCTGGGCGGGCTCCAGAGTACCTGCTGTGTTTGTCACTCCAAAATGCCTTCCTGGGTTGCTGCATTGTCTTTGTACCCATTGTGATGCAGCCTCACAGTGAGCCTTGGCCTTTGCCTTCTTACTATGTTGGTTCCCTTTTTGTGTGCATCTCCTTCTGGGGTACCCACTGTCCCCTCTCATCATTTTGGCTTTACCAGCACCATTTGAGCCTTCATGTGGCTTCAAAGCTCTCCTCTTGTGTTGTTGGGCCTTGTCTGTCCAGCGCCCTTCCTGGACACCCCATGTCCAGACAGCCCAGTCTTAAGTAGATGCCCCTTCCCCTCGGCCCTGGGTGTGCTGAGCTGTGTTCTTTGGCGTTGTGGTCTACCATTGTAGGCCACCTGAAAGGATCCTGGGCTCCCCTATTCCAGGAGGGGAATCTTGGGGTTTCTAGAATAGTCAGTTGTATGGCCCTGTGTCTCCTCTTGGTTAGTCTCAGAGCCAGTTACTACAAACCAGGATTGGGGTGTTTGCCTGGTGGAACCCACTGCTTACTACCAAGGACCCACAGTTCCTCAGGTGGTGTATGATGAAGACAGTCTATTTCTCTTGTAACCTGGTATCACTGTTTGCCTTCCACCTTGGGAAAGCTTAGGTTTGCAACCTTTTCTTAGGAGGATGTAGATGCCACTGACTCCGGAGGCTGTTGAGAGTGGGGATGCAGTGTCTTGGGTGCTAACATGCTAATAACACACAGCTGGCCATCTAGCTCCACTGCCATCCAGTCCAGCACCTCCGTCTGGCCGGTTGTAGGGCGCTATCTTCCTGGCCAGTGATTATCTCGGGGAAGCACTGCGATCCACTGGACCCTGTGTAAGTTGTAGCACTGTGTTGGTGGAGTTGGCGTTGATGTAGGTGGAAGAGGCGTGAGATGCTTGTTGCTGGCTCAGGCCTGCTGAGTGAGCTGACTGTTCCCCCTTGGAGTTGGCTTTTCTGTCCCTCAAACAATGAGAGTCGGGACACAGTTGTGTGGGTGCTTTGTGTCTCAGGCTCTGACTCAGACCTCGGCTGGCGGATCAGCTCCTGAGCACAGTAGAGCCTAAGCTGGGAGGAATGGCTTAGGTTTGGGTGGGAATTAAGGTTTCATGAGGCCTGGGCATAGTATGCACTTGACAGTATGGGGGTTGGGGTGGCAGGATTTGGCAGGCTCTTTTGGAGGACCCACCACCTTGGTTTCTCCTGCAGTTCATCTGACCTGTGTGTGTTACCCACTCTCGCTGAGTGTTGAGGTTGTGCACGCTGTTGGGCAGTTTAACCCTTTGGGCCTGCATGAGTATACATACTCTTGGTCATCTTGGTTGGCTTTCTAGTGACCTTGGAGTGAGAGTGTCTTAATGTTTCCAAGCTTGGGTACCTATGGTAATATGGGCTAGTGTCACCCTGTGTGATCTGAGGTGTGATGGTGGTAGCAGTGCTTGGCTTCTGTTCAGTCATCCTGTTCAAAGGGATGTACTGTTTCCCTGTCCCAT
Source organism: Onychomys torridus (assembly GCF_903995425.1). Taxonomy (NCBI): domain Eukaryota; kingdom Metazoa; phylum Chordata; class Mammalia; order Rodentia; family Cricetidae; genus Onychomys; species Onychomys torridus. The sequence continues at coordinate 62,134,616 of NC_050459.1, read as the reverse complement.
GAGGAAGGGGGTTAGGGGCTTGTTTCCAGAGGTCAGGCAGCTGGAAGAGGCCAAGGCAGACCCTGACTCTATCTGTGCCAGTACACTTGCAGGATGGACTTCTGTTCCCAAGTCCCCCGCATACTTCCTGTAACTCTTCTTGTTTTTAGACAGGGAGGGCTTCAGTATGTAGACCATGCTGGCCTGGAGGTGTTGTTACTCCTGTCAGCCTCTTGAGTGCTAGGTAGGGAGTGAGGGGTGCTAGAAGACACCACACTCTCTGCTCCTTGCTAAGAAGCTTTTTTTTTTTTTTCTTCCAGAGCTGAGGACTGAACCCAGGGCCTTGTGCTTGCTAGGCAAGCGCTCTACCACTGAGCTAAATCCCCAACCCCACTTTTTTTTTTTTTTAAAGATTTATTTATTTATTATGTATACAGAAGAGGGTGCCAGATCTCATTACAGATGGTCGTGAGCCACCATCTGGGAATTGAACTCAGGACCTTTGGAAGAGCAGTCGGTGCTCTTAACCTCTGAGCCATCTCTCCAGCACCACTAAGAAGCTTCTTAAGGGACACGAGAAATGGCCACGAGAAATGGCCACGAGAGCATTGTCAGTTCCCACTGTGTGCTCATTTGTGCTAGGCTGGCCACCTTACAGATAAAACAATAGGCCTGCTGAGGCTCTGCAGCTGACCACTCTGCATGGTGGGGCTGGGAGCCTGTGATCATCAGGAGGCACAGCTGCCCACACAGAAAGGTACCCAGGACACCAGTGACCCTGCTGCATAGATACTTTTTTTGGCCTTGAGCACTTAGGCTTCTGTGGTGCAGAGGGTATGCTGTCCCCTTTAGCCAAATGTGGTTTCTGTGGTGTCACAGGAGCTCCTGAGTGGCTCACCTCCAGTCTTGTGGGGTCTTGTGATGAGATTCTTAGTGTTCAAGTATGTGTTGATGGTGGTGGTGCTTAATGAAATCCTCTGAGGCTCTCCCTGTATCCTACCCTGATAAAAAGGAAGATGGATGGGAAGAAATAACATTCAATGTACAAGAAATAGGTGGTTCAACCTGGGTTGGATCTCTCCAACTCTATCTTAGAGTTGTGCCCTTTGGACAGATCACATCAGATGTGTGTGCATCACCACAAGTCTATGTGAGAGAAAGGTCAGGCCTGTCCTGTCAGTAGTTCCCAGGTAGGAGCTGAACCAGCAGAGCCTCTTCCCTGTCTTCCAGGAACAGGATCATTCCCCAGGAAGAGAGTGTAGGCAGCTGGCTAGTTTCCACAGGTGCTGTGCTTGCTTGCTCAGACAGTCTTTAGAAGTGATAATGATACCCAGTTCTACACACTGGAGAGACTGTCCAAGGAGAAGGGAAGACACTTTAAGAAGGAAGGGATCGCCATCTTTATTTTGTTTTCACACAGAGTAATCCAGGCTGGCCTGAATCCCATGGTCCTCCTGCCTCAGCCTCCTCCTGCTTGGATGGTAGGCATGTGCCACTGCACCAGATAAGGTACATTTCTTTGGAAGATTGGCACATTCAGGTTGCAGATCTGACTGGGATACTCCCATTCCCTGTGTGCTGCAGCGGCAGACGTGATCAAGATAGAAATGTGGAATGGGGAGTTTCCTGTGTGGAGAAGGTATTCAAAGTTAACAGTTGAAGAGACCATGAGCAGAGAAATGTTGGCATCATTGATACTCAGAAAGCCTACCTACTCCTACATGGGAAGAATGGTGGTGGTGGCAGGCCAAGGCTGGACTGGCCATGCTGTTTAACATTTCCCAGGCACCCTGCCTGCAGCCCAGAGCCACTGCCACCCTTTTGGAAACGTATGTGGCAAGAGCCATAGCCATGCTCTGGTCCTTTGACCCCATATTGGCTTCCATATGGGTGGCGGCGGTGGCAGTGGCAGCAGCAAATGCCTTTAATTCCAGCACTCAGGAGGCAGAGGCAGGCAGATCTTTGAGTTCGAGGCCAGCCAGGGCTACACAGATAAACCGTGTGTGTGTGTGTGTGTGTGTGTGTGTGTGTGTGTGTGTGTGTGTGTGTGTGTGTGTTGGGGGGGCGTTCCATAAGATAGGGCTGTAGGCAAGCATTTAAAGCATTTTCTTAATTAGTGATTGATGGGGGAGAGCCCAGGCCATTGTGGTTCTGGGTTCTGTAAGAAGAAAGCAGCTGAGCAAGCCAGTAAGCAGCACTCCTCCATGGCCTCTGCGTCAGCTCCTGCCTCCAGGTTCCTGCCCTGTGTGAGTCCCTGTTCTGACTTCCTTCAGTGACGGACTACAGTGAAAGTGTAAAACAAGTAAACCCTTTCCTCCTCTACTTGCTTTTGGTCATAGTGTTCATCACAGCAATAGAAACCCTAACTAGAACATGGTCTCTCTGTGCAGACCAGGCTGGCCTCAAACTCACAGAGACCTGCCTGCCTCTGCCTCCCAAGTGCTGGGATTAAAGGCGTGCACCATTCATCCTTACTGATTTGGTGTTTTGTTTTAAAGAAGATTGTTTCATAAAGAGTACTTTTTGTGTATTAAGGAGTGGCTTTGATGATGCTGTAGAGAATATTATTCAAACTAGAATAAGAACTTAGAAGCTTCTTTTTAGTTAATGTTGGAAACTTTGCTGGGAGCAGAGTGTGGTAGTGCACATCTTTTTTTTCTTTTTCTTTTTTTTTTAAGATTTATTTATTTATTATGTATATAGAAGAGGGTGCCGGATCTCATTACAGATGGTCATGAGCCACCATGTGGGTGCTGGGAATTGAACTCAGGACTTCTGGTAGAGCAGTCGGTGCTCTTAACCTGAGCCATCTCTCCAGCCTACGACAGTGCACATCTTAATCCCAGAAGTGGGCAGAATCTGAGTTCCAGGCCAGTATGGTCTATGTAGTGAGACCCTGTCTCCAAAAAAAAAAAAAAAAAAAGTTACAGGAGTTGGCATATCTAGATCTAGATCCTTCTGTCTTCATTTGTATGAATGTGAATTATAATCATGCAAATGGATTTTAATTTCATTCAGACTTATATCAAGTATTTCAAAACAATCATTCATTCATGCAATGTGGTATCAGTGTAGCAGTGGTGAGTTCTTCAGAGAAACCCACTGGACAAAGTGAGTCACACCTATACCTGGTCATCCCCTGTTGGTTCCAGAACCGTGGGTACCAAGTACATGGGTACTGAAGTTTCTTACATAAAATGTCTAGTCTGTACATAATTACAAGTACCCACATTGATTTATTTACATTTGTATTTGGAGTTTTGAAACAGGCTGGCCTTGAACTCCTGACACTTCTGCCTTAGCCTCCCAAGTGCTATGGTGACTGGTATGTGGCACTGTGGCCAGCCACATATGTTCTGAATCATCTCAGAGTAGTTTTTACCTATTACATGCTGAACAATGTGTGTGTGGTTACTGTACTGTATAGTGATATTTTATTTGTATTGAAATGTGATTTTATTTGTATGTCAATAAAGTTGCCTTGAGGTCAGAGCAAGCCAGAGCAGAAGCTGGGCGGTAGTAGTGGTGCACGCCTTTAATCCCAGCACTTGGGAGGCAGAGCTAGGTAGATCTCTGTGTGTTCAAGGACACAGCCAGCATGGCAGACACACGCCTTTAATCTCAATACCAACCATAGAAGACCTGGAGGTCTGTACAAACAGGCAGTGACAAGGAGGTTATGTGGCTGGGTTTACAACCAATGAGAAAGCAGAACAGAAAGTCTATAAAAAAGATAGGACACACAGTAGTAGGTCTCTTGCGGAGAGGAAGGACAGCAGAAGCAGTGAAGGGTAAGGTTTTCCCGCTCTTGCTCTGACCTCGTGGTTTTTAACTCTGTAATTGGTTCTGTGTTGTTATTTAACAAGACAGTTACATCTACAGTACTGTGTTGTTGAGGAACTGGCAAGGTGCCTACCTGATGACCTGACTTCTCCCTAGACACACACAGTGCAAGAGAGAACTGATGTCTACAAGTTGTCCTCTGACTGCGATACATGCATACATAGTGTACATACACATACATGTGAAAGAAAAAAAACCCAACTTCATTCACAGTGTCAGGGCTCTTGCAGTCTCCAGAGCTCATAGGTACAGTCCTGTCAGCGTATCTTCTGGTGTCCTGCATTCCCACCAGTGGCTGGCTTCCTGAGCCTGGGAAGAGCTGCCTGCTCCACACCATTTGCTCCAAATGTATGCATGAGGATCTACAGAAACCAGGATGGGATAAATAAAGTCAACAGGAAATAGTGTGTAGAATTTTTTTAATGTATTTTTTATGTGCATTGGTGTTTTGCCTGCATGTGTGCCTGTGTGAAGGTGTCGGATCCCCTGGAACTGGAGTTATATAGACGGTTGTGAGTTACCATGTGGGTGCTGGGAATTGAACCTGGGTCCTCTGGAAGAGCAGCTAGTACTCTTAACTTCTGAGCCATCTCTCCAGCCTCGAGTTTTATTTTGTTTAAGTCTGTAGAAGTTAATTCTTGATAACTGATTCCCAAGGTTCTTGAGAGCAGCTCTAGCACCTAGCTTGGATGGGACAGGACTCCAGGGTGCCGAAGAGCACAAGGTTTGGTGTGTACAGGTGGAGAACTGGCTGCCCTGGTGCCATTGACTCTCTAGCTGGGTTGCAGGCTGCAGGACAGTGTCTGCTCTTGCAGCTGGCTTCTGGAATGTTTCTCTCCTTTCTCCTTAACCACATTTACTGCAGACTGAGCTGGTGGTGGTTGTGTTTGGTCTGGAGCTTGACTGGGGTTCTAGGGCTGTAGGGCTTAGGTGGCCTGCTCTCCTGGCTTGTCAGCATAGCTCTTGGTGCATCCGCACTGTGAACCCTTCGAGGAAGGGGCAGGACAAGCAGCACTGTGTACCTGCTTACTCCCCAACAGGAGTGGTGTGTTCTTTTTGTCGTCGTTAGCCTCGAGCACTCCAGTCTGCCCACCTGTCAGCACTGTGCCAGGGTATAACTCAGATGGCTTTCCCCCATGTTGGAGAGCAGATGCCCCCCCCCCCCCCCAAGCCAGCAGCTTATCTCCTGGCCGCTCCACCCAGGTGGCTGACCTCACCACTGGGCAACTCAGAATGAACTGGGCCTTGGAATGCCAAGTGTTCCCCTACTCTCTGAGAGAGGAAACCATCCTCACTGCATCTTCAGGCTGCTTTGTGCCAACAGCATGGGTTTCTTTTTCTGGTTAGTCAAGTGCCTAGAGTCATAGGAGCCTTTTCTTCTGGCAACCATGTTCCTCCTGACCATGCCCATCTGGAGGTAGCCCAGACCAGCGGCTCTGGGTGGTGTACTTGACTGGCTTGCATTTGTAGTGAACGATGTAGAGGCAGAGTTGGCCTGTGGGATGACATAGGCTTCATTCAGCTTGTTGTGCTAAGAAAGAAACGTGGTCAAGTACTTGATGATCACAGGGCTGCCATTGCTGCTACTGCTCTCTTCTGAGGGTCTTCATCTGGAGGATGAACCTTTTGCCCTTCCTCCAGCACTCATGGGTCTGCTCTGTGCCCATCGCCTTCCATACTCAGCATCCTGTATCTGCTCTTCTCCCCATTTGCCTGTATGTGCAGTCTGCTATTCGTGCTAGCCTACCTGGATATGTCTGTGAGGAGCTGGGGTTGCATCTAGGCTCTTCTGTGTGCCTCCAGTCATGATGGTTGGGTGGAGAGGCTCCACGATGGAGCACTTGCCTAACTGGTGCAAGGCCCTGATTCCATTCCCAGCACCCCTCCCCCCAAAACTAACAAATATGGGGCTAGCTGCTCTTGTAGATTTCCTAGCACCGATGTGATGGCTCATAACCATCTGCAACTACAGTTCCAGGACGCCCTCTTCTAACTCTAAGAACACCAGGCGTGCATGTGGTCTGCATACATACACACAGGCAAAACACACACACACACACACACACACACACACACAACAAACAAACAAATAAATTTTATAAAATGAAAATATATGCCCACGGGGGCCTTCGGATTCTGTCTGTCTAGTTAGCACAGTTCTCTTTGTGGACCTGTCATTTCCTTACAGCACAGGTACCTGTTTCAAGTTGACTTTGAGATAGAAATCTGAAGTGTATCTTGAGCCTTAGGATGAAGTGCTCTCTAGTCTTGTTCTGAGCTGCATTTTGATCCATCTGACACCTGTGTGACTAGAGTAGTGGTTTAGAGAATATTCCCCTTCCTTAAAAACCCAGTCAGCCACACCCACTTCAGTTCACACATGGCACCCCAGCTGGGGATGGCCTGTAGGCAGCTGGTTCTGTTATTTATAGTGAGGTGTGTTTTCCTGAGTTCCTCTGGAGAAGGAACTGAATGGACATGTTTTCAACCCCCACCCCCCACCCCTCAGGTCTAGCCCTGTGAACCTTGTGGCCTTGGGCAGGCCTTGATTATTGAACATTTGTAAAATGCAGCTTCCTTCCCCGAGGGATTTGGGACTATATCTTTGCAGTGGTGGCCCAGTATGTGCTGCTTCCTTGGATGGGTAAAGGTGAAGACACAGTGACAGAAGTAGTTTCTGCTTCCAGTGGGAAAGTTACCCAGGACCCTCTTACTAGCATGAGGATGTGGGTAGAATTTACATAGACCAGCAGCAGATGGAAGCAGTGAGTCCCATCAAGCCTTCTGCAGCCCAGTGTCTGTGGGTAGTTCCGTCCTTGTAGAGCACTCCTTCCAGCACTGGCCTGATCCTCTGTAGAACAGACTCCCAGTGGCTCACAGCTCCACAAGAGGCCTTGAGGCTGTGGATACTATATTGTCCTCTGCCTAAGTATTTTCTTTGATTCACTTTGATTTTCAGAACAGTAGTTAAGGTACTGTTGACAGCTGTCCTTCATACAGTGTCTCCTGTCTTGTGTGTGTGTGTGGGGGGCAACACACCTATGTTAGGTAGGAGTATAGTATATGTTCCACAAATTAGGAGGTAGAATGTTCGGCTTTTAAATGAATTCCAAGCTAACACTGGATGTGGTGGTGCACGCCTTTAATCCCAGCACTTGGGAGGCCGAGCCAGGCGGATCTCTGAGTTTGAGGCCAGCCTGGGCTACAGAGTGAGTTCCAGGAAAGGTGCAAAGCTACACAGAGAAACCCTGTCTCAAAAAAACAAAAAAAAAAAAGAGGCAGAGGCAAGTGAATCTCTGAGTTCAAGGCCATACAGTCCCAGGACAGCCAAAGATATAAAGACTTTGTATCCAAAACAAAACAAAAACCAACAAAACCCACTAACAACAAATTCCCGGAGGCTAAGGTCGTGTTTTGGTTTGGCTCTTTGCTGTAATGAAGACCATGGCCAAAAGCAATTTGGCAGGAGGTGTGTGTGTGGGGGGGTGTCTGTCTGTCCTCAGGAGAAGCAAGACAGTACCTGAAACAGAGGCCATGGAGGATGGCTGCTTGCTGCCTTATTGATTCTACCTGGCCTGCTCAGTTTGCTTTCTTATATAGCCCAGGACCATCTGCCCAGGGCTGTTGCTGCCCACAGTGGGCTGGGCCTTCCCCTATCAATCAAGGAAATGACCCATAGGCTTGCCTGCCCACAGGTCAGTCTGATGGGGGCACTTTTTTCTTCAGTTGAGGTTTCCTCTTCTTGGATGACTCTAGCTTGTGTCAAGTTTATAAAAAACTAACATAGGCCAGGCTGGGCATGGTGGTGCATACCTTTTATAGTCCCAGCATTTGGGAGGCAGAGGCAGGCAAATCTCTGTGAGTTCTAGGCCATCTTGGTCTACAGAGTGAGTTCCAGGACAGCCAGGGCTCTACAGAAAAACCCCATCTCAAAACAAAACTAAACCAAACAGAAAAAACTAACATACACAACCTGCATCCCTGTGCTGAGGCTGCTAAGGCTGGAAGGTTGCTTGAGCCCAGGAGTTTAGTGCCAGTCCTGCCAACACAGTGAGTCCCTGCCCAGAAAATGCTTTCTGGCGTTCAGGGCAGTTATTCTCCCATCTAGGTCACTTCCCGAGGCATGTGAGATTCATATGGGTCTTGTGGCTTCCGTCAATAAAAGCTTAATAGATACTCTGATAGGCATCAAGGGTCACTCTTCTGGAATGGCTTCCTGAGGCATACTGACAGAGCTGAGTCTCCCATGTGCCTGAAGGCACTAAAAATGCCTGGTGGAGGATTCTGCAGTAACAGATGTGCAGGAGAAGCTAATGTGAGTGTCCCTTGCAGGCAGGGTGAGTGGCCCTCACAGCTCTACTCAGCCTGTGCGTGCAGGATGTGCACTGGAAGTTTTGGGTTTTGTCAGCATCACTGGGTCAGAGGGCCTCAGTTCACAGATCCCTCTGCCTTCCTCAAGCAGCCATGTTGAGGTGTGGGAAGGAACTCAGGTAGAGTTGTTGTGGCTCCAGGCTGCTGCTAAGGCAAGATGAGGACCTGGAGAGAGTGCCTGCACCGTGCTCCTCAGACATCAGTGCAGCTGCCGTTAGTTAGGTGCTTGTTGTATATGGGTATGGAGTTTGTGACTTGGTCACAACAGGTTGGGGTCCATTGCCTAGGAGCTTCCTTAGCTCCTACTATAGCTCCTGTGGGTTCTGGAGTACTTACAGCCCTGTTTAATTGTAGCCCTGAGCTGACATTTCCATGAATTTGCAGGTCCATGGATGGGGGAGACCCACAATCTCTCAGGAAGGTGACTTGCTCAGGCCCTCAAACCAGGAGGTAGTTGTGTCAGGGTTCATCAGGGCCTAGCGCCCTTCATTTTTTGATTGCCCCTGTTTGAGGTCATGTGACCCATCAGTTGCAGTTCTCTGTGCAAAAGATCAGGAAGCCCAGAAATGACTTGGGGACCACTCAGTATAAAGGTTTTTAGCAGAAGGACCCTTTAAAAGCTCAGGCATTGATCTCAGCTAGGATCTCATACCTGGCTAACTGTGTATCTGACTTGGGATAAAATACACATGCCACGTATACAACTTGACTGAAGATGTGTTTACTTATTGAGTTGATTCCACTTTCTGGGCTGACTGTGTTCTGTCCATCAGTCTACATAGACGCTGGCTACATCTATATGTTGGCAACTGGATAGTGCCACTATGAGTAGGGATCCGGTCTGCTCCAGATTCTTGCTTTCAGTTCTGTGGGCATTGTATTAGTTACTTCTCTATTGCTGTGATAAAACAAGGCCAGACCATCTTCTAGAAGGAAGAGTTTGGCTCTTAACCAGAGGGTTAAGAATCTGACACCATTGAGCCGGGGTGTGGTGGCACACACCTTTAATCCCAGCATTTGAGAGGCAGATCTCTGTGAGTTTAAGGCTATTCCTGGTCTGCAGTTCCAAGTTCCAGAACAGCCAGGCCTACGAAAAGAAACCCTGTATCAAAAAAGGGGGGGTGGGGGTGGAGGTGGGCGGCTGGGCTGGAGAGATGGCTCAGCAGTTAAGAGCATTGGCTGATCTTCCAGGGGACCTAGGTTCAATTCCCAGCACCCATAGGGTTGTTCACAACTGTCTGTAACTCCAATTCCAGGGGATCCAATAGCCTCACACAGACATACATTCAGGCAAAATACCAAATGCACACAAAAATAAATAAATGAATGAATGAATGAATAAGAGTGGAGGGGGTTGGTCTGACATCATCGTGGTCTGGAAGCATGGCAGCAGGCAGGCATGGGGTTCTGCCTTGAAATTACCTCTACCAAGAAATGAGACTACTGCTTTCCAATTTAGCCTCAGGATTTCTTTTTTTTGTTTTGGTTTTTTTTGTTTGTTTTGGTTTTGTTTGAGATAGGGTTTCTCTTTGTAAAAGCCCTGGCTGTTCTGGAACTCACTCTGTAGACCAGGCTGGCTTTGAACTCACAGAGATCTGCCTGCCTCTGCCTCCCGAGTGCTGCGCTGCCACCACCACCACTGCCCGATGCCTCAGTAGTTCTTAGGGCAAGACAGAAGGCAGCCACAGTTTCTGCCGGATACTCCAGGAATGGTCTCCAGCCTAGCTGCTGATACTGTTTCCTCTGAAACCTTCAGCTGTGCCTTCACAGTCCCCATCACTCAGCACTACTGTCTCCAGGTTCCTACTCACATAATTTAGAAGCCCTACTTAATAGCATTCCACCACTTTTTAGTTCAAAGTCCCAGTCGTCTATACTCCTCCAGATCAGCATGTCAGGCCTGTCACCGCAGTAGTCTGGCGCTTACTTTGTCTGTCACTGTTCTGTTGCCGTGACGGAACACCAGGACCTCGAAGAAAGCTTATCTGGGCTTATGGTTCCAGAGCATTAGAGGCCATGATGATGGAGCAGAGGGAGCGGGTGTGGCTGGCGCGGCTGGCGCGGTTGAAGGTTCACATTCTAAACTACATATAGGCGCGCGCGCGGGGGGGGGGGGGGGGGGGGGGGGGGCTTGTGTGCACACACATGCACACACACATCACAAAGCCTGATCTCCTGCTGACATACTGTGTCCAGCAAAGTCACTTTTTGTGGGGAGGTAGGTAGGTCAGGTTTTCTGTGTATCAGGCCTGGCTGTTACTCATTCCATAGATCAGGCTGGCATCAAACTCACAGACCTGCCGGGCCACTCTTAAACTTTCTCCAAAAGTGCCATCAACTGGAGACCAAGTATTCAAATACCTGGAATATGGGGACATCACATTCAGATCATTACAGGCTGTATGCCCAGCAGTGGCATTTACTTTTGGAACATCATCCTTGCATCTTGGAAAGGTCTTGGGGAGATGGAGTCCGTTGAACAGGGCATCTCATGGGAGAGGGCACAGGTAGAGAATACCCACCATCGGCCCTGTTCATTGGTGACTGATGGGGGAAGTTCCAAACAGCATACTTGGTTACTGGAGGCTGCCTGAACACACAGGGAACACACAGGCTCTAGGCCCTGTTCTGGTGGTATTTTTGTGCCTTATGAAGACTGTACAGTCTTTGTTGGTTGATAACTCTGGTGTCCCTCATTGCTCAGCCCCATTTAGTGAGGGACCACATCAGGTACAGCTGGCATGTACTGTACTGACACCAGGTACTCAGTGTCCTTCATTTGGGGGTCGTGGTGACCAAATTACCCTCCTCCACTCCCACATGTGCAGCCTCTTATCCTAGCAGCCTGTGTGGTATGGGTTTTGTGGCCTGTGCCTGGAACCTCCCTCCTGCTTACATTACCCCCTCCTGCCCTTCATCTCATTCCCTAAAGCATCCTATTAGGCAGCCAGAGCAAGCTATTGAAAACTGCAGACTGAGCCTGTCACTTACCAGGCAGAGCATAGCCCTGAGTTTCTCCCTAAACCCTGAAGCCCACCTGGCCTGGTGCTCTTTGCTGCCCATCCACCCTCCCCTTCTGGACACGACTTCCCTTCCTGATCACTCTGTACATTCCACTTTCTCTTTAGCTCTCAGAGGCCCCCAAACACCCCAAGCTTCCCATCCCAGCCCTATCTGCACTATTTGAAGTGCTTTTAATTAGGCGTCTGCACCCTTTGAGGTCAGCAGTGAACTGTGCTTCACAGCCATAGGCTGTGTGTTGCTAAGGAGTTGAGTGGACCACCTGTGCCTCAACCCCAGCTGTGTGATCCCAGTTAGATGACTTCTCAGTCCTTTGGTTGGCTACGTCTAAGAAGGCACTGTCATTTGTGGAGTTCACATGGAGGAAATGATTAATAGTAAAGTAGTGCCTGTTTGCTTTCACTGAGGCTGAGTAGCCCCCCCCCCCCCCACATACACATAGACAGTGTTTGCCGCAGGACCCCAAGAGGTCTCAGCTCATGCTTGGATAGTGCAGAGGTGTGAAAAGAAGGTGGTGTTGGAGACATTGGCAGGAGGCAGGGACCTGGGGAGTGTCTAGGAGTTTAAAAAGAAGTTTCTGGAGTTGGTGACCATGGCGGAACAGTTCTTAGTCAGGAGGTGTGGGGCCACTGTGCATTTTAAGGAACCTGGAGGATTGCTGTTAAGTCTGGTGAGAGGCCAGGCTTCTTTGTACCAGCTGTATGTAGCCTGGGTAGAAGAGTATCCTGAGGCCAGGTGCAAGTTGATGGCTGGAGGCAAGAAGGGTTGCTACTGAAGATGTGTGGGAGCGAGGCCCCAAGGTGCCAGAGAAGGGATTTTGTTCTCTTGGGCTGGTTGCTTTAGAGCTGCTACTGACAATGGCAGCATACAGGATGTGCTTCTCTGTCTTGGGCGGCTGAGGGCAGGAAGGAGTTTTGTTTCTGTGTTGGGTGATTTAGTTATGAACTTTGGTGGGGGACTCTGTGTGCTCTAGGGCAGAGTGCCACTATCTCTACAGTCCTCAGAGTCCTGACCCTACAGCTGGGAAAGGGAATAGCCCAGGAGGGCCCCTGCAGTCTTGTATAATATTAGAGGGGCCAGCCTTAATATTACACATCCCAGGGGCTCAGGAGAGAGAACTACTGACGGCGAGGACTATTTTCGGGAAATAGAATCTCAGCACACCGAGCTCTATAGTCTACTTGCTTTAATTCCTCTGGCATAACATCCTATCTACACAGCTTCAGTTCTGTTCCCATGCCTAGCTCTTTTCTTGCCTGATTTCTCTCTATATTTGTCCATTGCTCCCTCTAAGTTCTATCTTAATTTTCTCATGTTAATTCTGCCTCACCTAGGTCCTTTTCACCTTGTTCTTACCCAGCTAGGACTTCCCCATCTGGCTCTTCCTCATCTTCCATCTCGTTCCTCTAGTACTCTCTTCTAGCCCTTCAATCTAGTTCTTCCCCATCTCAGTTTGTTCCTCTCAAGTTATTAGCCATCTAGTTCTCCTCTGTTCTCCACGTTCTACCTAAGTCTCCCCAGAATCCAGTTATATCAAGCCCCTGGTCGAGCAAGGTCACCAGACTTGAATTCTACTGGGTCATAAAGGCAGGTAAGAATTTTCCCTCCGGCAGTGACCACCAGGCTTTCTTTTAATAATCCAAAATGGGAGTGGTAAAAGAGAAGGTCAACTGAGTGCTAGTGACCGGTTAGCATATCACTGTTAGTCTTTGAAAGTGGCTAAGGGAGATATCTGATTCCAGAGGAAGCCTTTCCTGAGGCTGTTCTCCAAAGTCCTGGAATGTGTATGTCCAGAGAGTAATCAGTTCACACTGTTAGCTCTTCTTAGGGAAAAGTCAATTGGGAAAACTGTGAAGGCACACATGATTTCCATAACAGAATACAACTGATGTATAACAAGCCAAATAACACCAAAAGCTCCTTGGAATTTGGCTTCCTCTGGAGGAATTCCCTGATCCCTCCAGGTAGTGACTTTGCCATAACCAGCTGAGTTCTTATGATATATTCCTGCAGCCTGTAGCACTGCATGTGCTGTATACAGTGAGACCTTTGTTTAGCCAACCTAGTGATGCAGGTAAAGGGGCTTTGAGGGGCCTTGCTGGGCTTGGCTGGTTGAGCCAGGAAAATTGGGTATCCTTGGACTGCTTCTCAGAGAGGATGGGAATTGCAGCCTGACTCACCCACATCTGCCCGACTATGAATTCTTGAGGTACCCATCTTCCTTAGGACCAGATGAATTCTAGTCCTCTATTATACACACTGGCACATCACAGACTCTGTCCCTTTTATTTCTCTACTTCAGCCCCGCCGTCTACCTTCCTCCTCCTCACTTAGGTCTTTATGTGTCCTGGAACATCTGTCTTGTCTCCACCAGCAGCAAGGAGGCAGGGCTTTTAGGACTGTTGTTTCTACTCTATGGGAAGCCCCCAAAAGAAATCCTGGAGCAATAGGATGAGAAGCAGGGCAGGAAGGCAGCAGGGCCTCAGGGTACCAGCCTGGGCTACACAGGAAGACACTATGTTAGAAAAACGGGGTGGGGGGTGTGTCTAACCAGATGTAGGCAACATGGTTAAGTACAAGGCAAGGACTGTACATGCTCTGCAGCCAAGTACCTGTATTCTCACCTGGTGAGGCAGATACTGTTACCCTCATTTTGCTCAGGAGGTTTGAGTTGGATCCAGAACTTTGTTTCTGGTTTACTTTCTAGTGAATATATTACATTTTTATGACTTGGCTTTATTTGTCATTTTACATATTTTTTGTGCGTGCGTGTGTGTATTGGCAAGTTTTGTGAGTTTGTTCAGTCTACCATCTGGGGATGGAACTCAGATCATCAGGCGTGGACAGTAAATGCTGTATCTGCTGAGCCATCTCACTGGCCTGTGATAATTGGTGACAGGGTTTCTCTGTGTAGCCTTGGCTGTCCTAGAACTCACTCTGTAGACCAGCCTGACCTCCAGCTCAGAGATCTGTCTGCCCCTGCCTCCTGAGTGCTGGGATTAAAAGTGTGCACCTTGTTGGTTGAGTTTTATCTTCAGTGTTACCTGTTGTGAAGGACAGAGGAAAATGGTGGTAAAAGCTACTCCCCTCCAAGAGGAGCTGCCAAATAGTGTGACTTTGTTGGATATGTGACACATGGGATCATGCTAGGCAGAGCTGGGGCCATGTCCTTCCCTGGGAAGTGGGGGATCCAGTGGAGATCACAGCCATTAGTTAGTCCTCAGGCCACAGTTTCCACACAAATGTCCTGAAATCAGCCCTTCTGTCATCTTAGCTATGTCTGGTGGACTCTTTCAGGCTTGCCGTTAGCTCTGCCACCTTGACTTGGTGGTGAGGAAGGCCAGGCTCTCCAGTGCAAGGTGTAGGGCAGGTCTGGACAACCTTTGGGTTAACCTGTCTTGTAACTTGTTTGCAGATTTGGGGCTACAGCATAGAGTACTGTGCATGAGGGCCACAGGCAAAGGAGGCTGAGCAGGCAAGCAGGGAGTCCCATCCCAAACCTCACTTAACAAAGGAGAAAGGTCTTAGGAGACTCAGTTAGGCCTTGTCACCTCCTTTCCTTTAGGAGAGAGGTGGATTTGCTTAAGCCTGCTGCTGGCTTCCCCCAAACTCCAGGAGCATCTCCATGCTGTGCCATCATGTCCCTGAAAGGATGATTGCTTGGTAGGACATGGCATTGGCACACGCGGCTCCAAGTTTGGGCAGGTGGCAGAGCCTCATTTTCCTTTCTGATTTTTTAAAAGAAGGGCCCATGGGTGCTGTCTGCTTGAGGCTGGATCAGAAATGTAAGTATTAGGAGTGCCTGCTGGTGGTTAGATACACGCTGCCATGTTTGTGTAGAGTCAGGACAAGTGATAAGGATAGGTGGGCAATCCAGACACTTTGGCAGTGCTGGCAAACAGGAGGACTCAGCTCCCTGGAAGTCTTTTTCAAAAGACAGCGCATTAACACCCCATCCCCATGATGGGACCATAGCACTGTGCACAGCTGAGGATTGAAAACACTTGAGGCAGTAGCAGTTGCCAGAAAAGAATTTGGACGCATGTGGCCAACTTGAGCCACTGGGATCAGATTCCTAAGGAAAAACTGAGGGAAAGAAGGAAGTATGAAGGCATGCTTTCTCCAGTATTGGCTGTGGGCTGTGGTGGAAGTGGGGCCAAATGCTAGAGCAGGAGCCACACTGAGGGTTGGTTATCTCCCTGCAAATGCGGGGAGAGCAGGCATGTGTACTGTGAAAGTAAGGTGCTTAGGACACACCACGGGAAATGGTTACAATGCCTGCACCAGGACACAGGAGGCCCTTGGTGACCTGGTTCCCTACCTAGCATGGCCTTTGAGGTTAGGCCTGATGCTGGTTTCTGCACAGACTGTACTTTATACTAACACACCCAAGTTATTGCAAGGTATCTTGTCTTGGGCATTTGATAGAGATCTCAAATGTCACCACAGGGCTCTGTCCTCCAGCTTTTTAGTCATGGTGGGCTCCTGATTTTTGGGGTTAGTTGTGCAGCCCTAACCATGTTGGGCATGTAATTGGTTCTGGGCCAGAACAGAGGGCTGATGTGGTGCTTTAGTCCTGGTCCACTAAAGCCTGCCCAATGCCACATGGCCTAGTGAGCTGTGGTGGCCTGCTGGTGTGTCCTTACCCTAACTCCTGGGTGGCACAAGCTTCTCTGTTCACTGTCTTGAGACTTTCCTGTAACCAAGTTCCCCCAGTGGTTGTGATGTTAGGTCTGCACATGTTCCAGTGCCCGGCTTTGTACTTCCACCTCCTTACATAACACTTTGGAATGAGCTCATGGTTTCCAAGAAGGTAGGCTGAAGAGTTTGTTGTTTTTTGTGTCCGTGTCCCGTCGTCCCCCCCCCCCCCCCCCGGTCCTGGCACCTTCCAGGACCACCACTTTGAAAATGAAGACTCCCAAAAGCCAGTTGGCCTTGCTGAGAAAGTGTAGCTTGAAAAAGTAATAGCCCATATACCACTTACTAGGGCCTCGGTAGAACAGAAGTGGTCTCTGTGCCTGGCTAGGGTCTCCCCGGCCTGCTCCAGGACAGCACGCTCAGTTCTTCATGAGAATCACTTCTGTCCCTGTTTCTCCTCTTGAACAGCAGTTGGATACAGGACAACGTGTGTTGTTCACACACTTACTTGGTGTATGTAGGGCTCAGCTTGCCCCAGAAAGAAAGACCCCAAACATTTGTAGTACTGGAGTAAACATGGCACCCAGTAGGGAGGGACCTTATCTCTCTACTAATGGGATCCCTGCTATGTGTCATTGTGAAGTAGAAGTAAGCAAAACCTGGGTCCCTGCACTCCATCATGAGCTGGCTTGGGGTGTGTGTGTGTGTGTGTGTGTGTGTGTGTGATCAAGAGAGCTGGTGTAAGGTGCATGGGTCATTCCTGAGGGCTCTGTGCGCCCTCCCCTTGCTGGAATGGGCAGACTTTTTGTGGTGGATGGAAATGAGGAGGTAGTATACTGTCTTTGCCTTGGGCCCAGCCTGTAGGACGGTGTCTACTGCAGTTAAAATGACCATGACTTCATCCTGTTGGCATCTGACAGATGTCATTGGGGGCCAGTGTTGGGGAATTTGTTCTTTTCTCCTTGCTGCCTGTGATCAGTGACTCTGTACCATGCCTCATGCTGGTTTGTGATGGGCATCATAGATTGGTGACCCACCCTGAGAGTTGACAGCCCAAGTGCAGGCAGACTGTGTGTGATGTGTCTGTGCCAATTGTTTGAGTTTGTGCCATCTTAAAGTTGGGATATGTAGTGATGTTGCAAAGCAGTGGTTGGGGAGGCAGTTGACTGGACCCATCCTGTGTTATGGCCTGTCACTGGTCCCACCCACAGGAGCTACCAGTGTCTCTGCTGGAACCCAGGCACATGCTCTTAGGAATGCTGGGGAGTTTGCAAGGGGTGGTAGTAGGCCTTTGTTTCTAAATGGGCACTGCTAACTGGTGATGGCCCTCTCCTGTCACCTAGGCATCCCATGGCAGTTCTTGTCACAGCCTGACTCCTGTGGAGTACTTTGTGAACCTGAGCTCTGCACACTTTGTGTGAGTTTAGGGTTGTCATGGAGATCGATGAGGTTAAAGTGGGAGCCCTCAGCGTACTGTTGAGCACAGGCTGATGCTGGGTCTGGGGCCTTTCTCAGAGCTTCTATGTGCCTGCCCCTGGGGGTGTGTGAAACCCCTAGAAGGTCCCTCACTGGGAGAAGAGTACGGAAACCAGGACTCCAGGTGGCTCTTCACACACGCAGACCACACGCCCAGGGTGGGGCAGTGTGCCAGGCACTCCTGCTTCTCTGTCACAGGGGGGCTGCAACATGTCTGCAGGTGCTGTTGTGGGGCGTCGCTGTTGTTTGTCTGGAAGTTAGAGCTGCTCTCTGCCTTTTCTGGGAAGTTGGCTCCGCACAGGCAGGCTAGAGATTAGGCCTCCTGGCTGTGACACTTGCCTAGCACAGCTACAGCGCAGCTCCTAAGGGCCAAGCCTTTCCCACTCTGCTGTGGACACGTGTCTGTGGGATGTGCTAAGTTCCAGAAAGAGGAGCTAGCGCTGACTGGTGCCTGATGGGGTCTGATGTGAAATCGGGAATGTATTCTGTGTCTTTGTGTCAGTCCTTAGGAGACTCCTGGGGTTCTAGGCCCAATCTTTGTCCTCATTTTACTAGAGAGAGACGGAGCCCAAGGGACCATTTCTTCTCCTGGGGATAGGGATGCTAGTTCTTGTCTTCTGTAACAAAGGCGTGTTCTTGCTTTGGACTCTCCTATTTTTGTGCACTTTGCAATACCTTACTCCCAATTTTGTCAGCTCTATTAAACTATAATTGACATACAATAAACTGCATTTGAAGTCTATAGCTTGATAAATTTGACTGTATTACATGTGGGGTGGGTGCATGTACAGATCTGAGGACAACTGCTTGGAGTCCGTTCTCTCTTCACCCTTACATGGCTTTTGGGGATCAACTCAGGTGGCTAGACTTCTGTGGCAGTGTCTTGACCTACTGAGTTATCTTGTTGGCTCCTTGGGATGTTTACCTTCCAAATGACTTTACCACTACGTTCCCACCAGGAGTGTAGGGAAGGCCTAAGCCCTGGTGTGTGGTGGCACAGGCTTGTCATGCTAGTGCTCCCAGGAGGTAAGAGGACCAGGAGTTTGAGGTCATTCACATGAATGAGTGAGTGAGTGAGTGGGTGGGTGGGTGGGTGGGTGGGTGGGTGGGTGGGTGGATGGATGGATGGATGGATGAGCCAATTTGCTCATACCTTGTCATCATTTGATAAGGTCCTTTTACCTTAGCTGTTCAGGGAGTATGGTGATTTCTCATGACTGATGGTGTTGCTCACCTCTGTGTCTACTTTTTGTATCTTCCATGGTGAAAAGTCTGAATGGGCTTATCATTTGCCAGCTGGCCACCCACCTCATTTATTTGCCTGATTATTGCATTAAAGGGTTCCTGTTGCTGTTTTTGTTGGTTTCTGTGGGGTGTGCATGCAATTCAGCGTGTGTATGAGTGTGTTTAAGTCAGAGAATAATCAGAAGGAGTTGGGGCTGACAGCAGGTTGTCAGACTGAGTGGACAGGGAGTCTCCATGTGAGTTTCAGAATGAATGATTGTGCCACTTTCTTCAAAAGATCTACTTGAATTGACATTGATCTTGAGTTTTGGAGAGTGGAGTGTTGTGATGCAGAACCTTGGTGTCTGCACTGCTTACCTCTGCTTTATTTTCTCAGCTGTGTCCGCAAGTTTTCAGTGTTGAGGTTTTACATGTAGTGAATTTCATTTGTAGATATTTATCTTGATAATTCTTTAAAGAATTTGTCCGTTTATTTTGTGCATGTGCACACATGTGGAGACCACAGGACAACTTGGTGGAGTCAATTCTCTCCTGTGGGTATGGGGATTAAACTCGGGTTGTCCAGCTTGGTGACACACACCCTTACCTACCTACCAAGTCATCTCTTGGGCCCTTCATATTTCCTTGTTGTTGTCAGTAGGGATTGGCTTGGAGTCTGTAACTTGCAATCCTGTGGTGGAAACACCTGCCTGTAGCTCTGCTCAGATGCCCTAAGAGCTTCCCAAGGACTAATCTGCTCTCAAGGTATGATAGTCATCCCTCTTTCCTGTTTGGAAGGCCTCTTCTGTCTTTTTCTTATCTAATTGCACTCAAACCTCCTGTTTGGAGCTGAGTAGAAGTGACCATCATTTCTTGTAGCTGCTCTCAGGGAGGAGACAAGTATGTGTGGTCTTGCTGTGGTGAGGCAGGTTCTCTCTGTTCCCAGCAACTGGGTTTCTCCAGGGCCAGCTGCCTTGCTGGCCTATGCTGTCTGTCTGTTGTGGTTTGGGCTTTCCCTTTGGCCTTACTCTACCCACTTACCCTGCTTTTCAGATGATAGCCACCTGCTCCATCTCCTGTTACCTCTCCTGCTTTCCTTCCTTGCTTGTTCACACAAGTGTCCTGACTTTCCTGGTGAGACACTGACAGCATGGAGGCAGGTATGTGCCAACTACACAGGGCCAGCAGGTGAGGTTGGTCATGAGCCAGGCTGGCTGGCATCCTATCCTGGTGTATGGAGAGACACATGTCCTGCTGGGTGCAGTTCCTGGTGCTTGGTCCCTGAGCACTGCCTGTCTGCCCCGATAATGCAGCTTATTTCCAGGAGGTGACAGGGAGCTGCCAAGAGAGTGCCTTGTATGATGCCTTCAGACTGCTTTTGGGTCACCTCCTGCTCTGACCCCAGCAGGTGTGGGTGGACAGTGAACTGTGTGGTGCACTCAGTGCCTCTGTCTTAGGGAGACAGGGAATGTTGACACTGTTCAGACCTTGGTCCATTGGGGTGCAGGCTGCAGCCCTCCATCTTCATAAGATATGTGGCCTTCTAGACTGCAGGATTTACACAGAATAGCTTATGTTTAGGGTTTTGTTGTTATTTTGATTTATTTTTATTTTTTGAGACAGGGTCTCTCCATAGCATTGGGTAACCTGCAACTTGCTATGTAGACCAGGCTGGCCTCAAAGTCCTAGAGACCCACCTGCCTCTGCCTCCCTTGGGATTTATTTATGTTTATGAATGTTTTACTCACATGTATGTCTCATGTGTGTGCCAGTTGTACTCTGAGGTTAGAAGAGGGTGTTGGAGCCTTTTGAATGGTTATGGATAGTTTTGAGCCACCATGTGGGTGCTGGAAAATAGAACCTTAGTCTTCTGCAAGAACAGATGCTCTTAACTGCTGAGCCATTTCTCCAGCTTGGTATTGTATTTTTGTTTGTTTTCTTGCACTCCTCACCTGCATGTTTTAGAGATGGGGGTCTCTCTCTGTAGTTGGGCTAGACTTAACTACTGTACTTCTCCTGAGTGTTGGGATGACAGGCATGTTAACACCACAATGAGCTAACAAGCTGTGTGTTGGTGTTTGTGCATGTACAGGAATGAATATGTGCACATGCGTGTGGAGATCAGGGAAGAACCACCTATTGTTGTTGTTGTCATTTTTGAGGCAGTATGTCTCATTAGCCTGGAGCTGGCCCCAGGGGACCTGTCTGTACCCCACCTCTATCGCTGGAATTGCAAGCACACACCTTCACACAAAAGTCGGGAATTATCTCTCTGGCTCCCAAGTAGGTTATTTGAAACAACTCTCCCCGCCCGCCCGCCTCCCCCAAGACAGGGTTTCTCTGTTGTAGCTTTGCGCCTTTCCTGGAACTCACTCTGTAGACCAGGCTGGCCTCGAACTCACAGAGATCCACCTGCCTCTGCCTCCCAAGTGCTGGGATTAAAGGCATGTGCCACCACCGCCCAGCCCAAAACAACTTTTTTTTTTTTTTTAAGGTTTATTATGTATACAGCATGTATGACTGCAGGCCAGAAGAGCACCAGATCTCATTACAGATGGTTGTGAGCCACCATGTGGTTGCTGGGAATTGAATTCAGGACCTCTGGAAGAGCAGTCAGTGCTCTTAACCTCTGAGCCATCTCTCCAGCCCCCGAAACAACTTTTAAAAGTACAAAATCCTTCAAAAAAGTACAAGCTGTAAAACTTATTTACAAAAATAATATTATGTGTATGTGTATGATGTGTGAGCTGCCCTGGAGTTCATACCTGGTTCCTGTGGGTGCAGCAGCCCAAGTAGTGGACAGCATGTTGTCTGTGGTTTTCCAGGCTCCTGGGAGAGGAGCTGGGCTCAGGTGGGTGCCTGGTCCTGCTTTGATCTGGTGCAGGATGCCAGGTGGCTCCCACCATCTGCTCCTGATCAGGCCAGGTGTATGGACAACCTTACTGCCTGTGCTCAGCTGGCTCGGGAGCCTGCGTCCTAACAGTTCCTGGAAAGCTGGCTCAATCTTGTTTGAGATCTGCCTTCTATACAAGGTGTGGTCCAAGTACTGTGTTCCCTTCCCTGGTGTTGGGAACACCATTTCCAGTCTCCTGGAGCTGGTGTTCTTAGCAGCTCTTCCTAGCAGAGAGAAGCCAAGTGGAGGAGCCTCACCCAGCCTTCTGTCCTCAGACACTCAGTCACCAGGATCTGCAAGGATTGATGGTAGAAATAGAAAGCTGTGCCTTGCTTGCAAGCTTTCCAGTCACATGGGTGGAGTGGTGGCAGCTCACAGATGACATGTGGGGCAGCTCAGTGCACTCCTGAAGGGCCTGTGGACTAGACCCATGGTCTAAAGAATCTCCTTTGCTTCTCTGTTTCTGACCAAAAGCCAAAGGGGAGGGGCAGTTTGTAGATGCTGTGTGAAGACAGATCTGCCTCCCCTGCCTTTCTCTTGGCTCTCAGGTAGCTTCTGTTGCTGAAGAGGTTAGCTGTGCATGCAGATAGCAGCCTCTGCTGTTCCAAGCTCTGGACTTCCTCTTTCTGGGGTGCTTTATAGCACACAGTGGGTGGTCTGCATGCTGCTTGGACCCAGGCTGGGTTCCTCATCTCCTTGGCCAAGTTGTGGCGTGTGGTGGCATGCTCTGCCTGCCAGTGCTCTTGCTTGTTTCAGAGCAGGCAGGACCACTTAGATGGTGACAGGCTACTTAGGTGCTGGCTATCCCTTGGGAAGCAGGTGGGTCCTGTTGGTAGGGAAAGGCTTTTATAACTGCTGGCAGTGCTTGTGGGGCTGTGCCCCACTGTCCTTGTCCTAAGAAGCTTCGAGTTTGAGTCACCCACTGGGTCCTAATGGAGAAAGCTGCCTTAACCAGGCATCCCAGGAGGTCACATGATTCACGAAGCTGATAATACTGGGGACATGCACCCCAACAGGCTTCCTGGCTCATACAGGTATACGCCAAGGAAAAGCCAGAGACTGTTTCTTCCAGAGTGTGTCCTGCAGCACCCATTCCATTCACAGATGTCCTTAACAGTGTCAGCTGGGGGACAGAGTGCCGGCCTCAGCAGGGAGTGCACAGCACACTGAAGGCTCACAGACTGCCTGCTTCTGGGTGCCATCTGTGGCTTGTTTTGGCTTGGAAGGCGCAGCTTGCTTGCTGATCAACACTTCCAGAGCCTTTTGAGTTCAGTAGGCTTTATAAATTTTTGTCTAGACCATTCTTAATTAAAAGAAAAAGGGAAAAAAGACACCATAAAACCATAAAGACGTGTTGTGTTGGTTTTTTTCAAAGGATGTTGGTGCTAAAGCTTCACCCGAGGCTGCTGGGCAGGTCCTGAGGACTGTGTTGCACAGATGTGGCTGCAGGGGCTGCTGGCAGGAAGTGCCTGGGAGTACTGGCCAGATGGTGAGACACTAGGCCACCAGCAGGTTCTCAGGCCATCGCTTTGGGATCCCATCAGGCATGTCCTGGGCTGGGATCTACCTGGTTCTGGTTCTTCACTAGCCCTTGAGGCAAATGACATAGCTCTTGAGACCAGCTGGAGGGGCTTCACTCGGCTTCAAGGGGTTCTTAACTATGTACTTCTCTGCTGTTGCAGGTTGGGGTGAATACATCTCAGGGTGCTAGCACACTAGCTGGATGAATCCCAGCATACTCAGAAAAGCAAATTGTGCATTGTGGGCAGAACCTGTGCCGGGCCAGTGGGAAGCCAGAGTTTTCTACCTTCTGTGGTCCCTGTGGACCTCTCTGATCTTCACGGACTCCCGTTTTCCCACTGTACAATAGCTGTACAATCCTTGGGTCCCATTAGTGCCAGTGCCTCAGGAGTACAATGGTAACTGCCAGCATCGGGGATTTTGGTTAGCTGGGGAGAAGAAGGAGTGGTGAGCTGACCTGTGGGGACACTGGAACTCTTAAGTCTTGGTGTCTCAGTTCCCTGTTTCAACTTGTGGCTGGAAACTCCCCGTGGGTAGTCGTTTCTCAGGTCCCAGTACAGCCCCGGAGTAGGATTCTGATGGTGCTGTTCTACTCACAGAGCCAAGACTCACCATGTGAAGCTAGACTTCTCCTGTTGGGCTTCCTTTTCACCAGACTCCCAAGCTTTTGCTGGGGATGGAGTGTGCAAAGATAGCCTGGTCTTCCACTTTCTACTGCCCAGCCAAGGATGGTGGAGAACAGCTGGCAGAAGGCAGGGCTGGGCAGGCAGCACTCTCCACAGGATGAGGTGGCTTGCCTTACACACCCTCCATGAGACCCCTGCAGTCTTGGTGTCCTCCACCTGACCTCATGTACCACATGATAGTAGTAGTTGCAAATGCTTTTGTCATTGGGGTTTTTGGTTTTTTTGTTTGTTTGCTCTTTTTTAGGAGGCCCACTACCCAGCTCCCAAATAAATTTCACTCACAGAGGCTTGTTACTACTTATGAACGCCCAGCCTTAGCTTGGCTTAGTTTCTAGCCAGCTTTCCTTAATTTATCCGGTCTACCTTTTGCCTCTGGGCTTTTCCTATTCTCTTCTGTATCTTACTCTTACTCGGTTGCTTGCTGTGTGTGTAGCTGGGTGGCTGGCCCCTGGAGTCCTCCTCCTTCTCTGGCTGCTAGATTTTAGATCCCCAATTTTCTCCTTCTCTCTGCCTGCTAGCCCCACCTATCCTTTCTCCTGCCTTGCTATTGGCTGTTCAGTTCTTTATTAGACCATCAAGTGTTTTAGACAGGCACAGTAACACGGCTTCATAGAGTTAAACAAATGCAACATAAACAAAAGTAACACACCTTCAAATAACGTTCTACTACACCCTTTGCCTTTGGGTCAGAAACGAAGGCTCATTCATCCCTCAGCTTGCCAATTCCTTGCTGGGCTTGTAGCTCCAAGAGCCTGGCCAAGGCTGTGCAGATACCCTTCCTACACTTGCCAGGCCTCTCCCTCCCTGCACACAACAAGTTCTTGGATCCTGTTAGAGCGGTGCAGGAGACCTGCCTCTAGTTGAGCCCTGGTAAGCTGTCATAGTGCCATAACTCCCGGGGTTGCTGTACTTTTTGGCTCAGGTCTTTCAGGAGCTTAGGAGCCTTCAGGGTTCAATGAGGTGCTCTTGGAGTCCCCACAGATGGATAGCCTTGTGGCTTGAGTTCACATAGCCTGGAGGCATTGGCAGGTAAGACTCACTGTACCTCCACCTCCCAGTTTCTTAGAGCCAGAGAGACTATAGCATAAAAGTAGAGGGAGCAGTCTCTGCTTCTGATGGATGCCACCTGCCATTTTTGGCACTTGGCAATGCTGGGCCTGCTATTTTCTGCCTGGCCTGCTTCTCTTCCTCAGACTCACAGTGAGGTGAGCTCCAGGTGTCATGGGTTTGCCTAGCAGAAGTTGTGAGTCAGCACAGGCTGTGGTCTCATGCGGAATGAAGGTGAGGGTCTTTTGCATCCTTGATTCTTTTTTCTTTCTTTCTTTCTTTCTTTCTTTCTTTCTTTCTTTCTTTCTCTCTCTCTCTCTCTCTCTCTCTCTCTCTCTCTCTCTCTCTCTCTCTCTTTCTTTCTTTCTTTCTTTTAGCTGAGGATTGAACCCAAGGCCTTGTGCTTGCTCTACCACTGAGCTAAATCCCCAACCCTGTGTCCTTGATTCTTGTAGTGTTGGTCCCTGCCCGATACTAAAGTATATGCCCCTGAGATGTTAGCTTCCTGTTACCATGACAAAATGCCTAGCCTAGCACAGTCAGTTGAACAGGAGGAAAATGTTTTGGTGGTGGTGTTTTTTTTTTTTTTCCTTGCCATACATTGAAGTGGGAGCATGTGCTAGAGCATGATCGTCTCACGGCAGCCTAGAAGGGGGACAAAGAACCAGTGTCTCTTCCTTAAGGCTCTATTCATGAATATTCATGTTTCATCTGGGCCTGTGGTGATTGCTTGCCCCACCTTTGTATGGCCACCACAGGGATGCCACCTGCTTCCTTGGTGCCCTGCTGGCCACTGCAAATGTGCCTCCCCATGGGCATTTTGAGTCACTGTGACAGGCAGGTGGCACCACACTGGGTGCCCAGAAATGCAGATGAAGGAATGGACAGGGCCTGTCAATGATAGGGAAGTGAGGGGGAGGCAGGCTTGGCCACACTGCTTGCTAAGGAAATATAGATTGATATGTATCTGTCCATCTGATGAACAAGTGAATGGCTCAAGGCCTGGTGCCTGAAGTCTCCTGATGGTAGAGCCATTTGGAAGGGAGCTTGGGAGTATTTGGGCACTACCCTCAGGCCTGCAACATGGGCTCTGTGAGCCACACACCTACCCTGAAGCTGTTCTTTAGGGCATTGCCAGGGGTTCCCCAAGCAGAGTCAGAATAGTACCTGTGAGGTGAATGGAGGAGTGTTGACACGCAGATATAAAGAACAGGAAACACACGAGCGGTCTGTTACGGTGGTGGCAGGGGACTAGCCCTGAAAGCCCTGTCCTAGTAGTGGAGCACCTGAACCTACCTGCCAGCTCACATCACTTCCTCAGCTCTTCCTTCCTTGCTTTCTACCTCGGCAGGTTAGCCTGCCCTGTCCACTTGGGCTGACTCCAGAGTGGGCCTTGTAGGTGTGACAGGTGGTTCCTTGGATGAGTGGCCTTCAGTTGAAGGGGTCACAGAGGACATGGCATTTTCTGCAAGGCCCCTTAACCTCGGTCCACACAACCCCAAGTGTAGGCACTTTGGCTGGTCTGTGCACAGCTCTGCATTTCTTGGTGCTTTCTGATGCACCAACCCAACACCTAGTTCCCCTAGGTGTTCTGTCCCCTCCTCCTGTCTACGAGCAAGATGATATCTGTCCAAGGACAAGGACGCTCTGTGCTGCCAGGCTACTAGGGCTTGGGTAGATTCCTCTCTGCAAGGACTGCTGATCAGGAGTATGTGGGGACCTAGGGCTCTAAATATACCAGGGTGAGGTCACTGGGTGGAGATGAAGCCATGGAGCAAGCTCAGGAGCTCAGCGGTACGGAGATCCCAGGCCAGGGCACGCTGACTTTGTCTTCTCTTGGGATGATCTCCTCATAGCACACTCTTTGCATGGAATCCCACCTGTCTCATGACAGAGGTGAGTATAGGAGCCATTTCTCTAGGCAGGCCACCCACCCCTGGAGCAACAGAGTCGGTGTTGTAACAGCTATCTGGATGTGTTTACGGACCTAGCCCCAGACAAAATCTCATAAGTGGAGGCCTTTGTTCCCATGGAGGGGACTGGTTTGTCAATAGAGCAATGCCTTGTAAAAGGCTGTTGGACAGTGTAAGGACCGCTGTCTACTCTGTGGTCCTACAGCTTCTCTCCCAGGAGTTAGAGCCCTGGGAAAGGAGGCACGGTGGCTACCTTCAGCTGTAAATAGGCAGACTAGAAAGGCTGGGGATGCCTGGGGCCTACAGTCTACCTTCTGGTCTGTGAACCAACCTGGGCCCCTGGTACCTCACCTGGCAGACATGACTAAGGTGTGGACCGGAACAATTCTGGGTTACCCATATGAGTGAGAGAACTGATGTGATCAGGATTCCAGGGTTGGCACTGAAGATGGAGGGAGGGCTGGGAGCAGGGGACATGGTGTCCCTGAAACTAGAAACAGCACGTAGGTGACAGCAAGTAAGAAAATAGGGATCTGGACCTGTATGAGTAGGGAATGGATCTCCAAGAGTCTTCAGCAGGTGGGTGGGCAAGGTAATCAAAACATGCTGGGACTTAGCCAGAAGTCAGGGCAGCAGCAGGAGACTGACACCACTGACGTGCAGGTTGATCTTCTGGTCACTGGGTTGCTTGTGGTGCGCCATGTGGAGCACCCTCCTGGGGCTAGCTGACATCCCCTCCCCCAAGTGCTAGAGCCACTGCTTGGTACCCAGGAACAGTCTACAGGGGTATGGACTGCAGCCCCATTTGTAATGACGAGAAGGGTCGAAGTGACCCATAGCACTGATACGAGGCCATGTAGAGAGTGCATGCCAATGGGACATTGAGTGACTGGCCTGGCCTAATGAGTATGTGTGTGCCTGGTTCTGCCTAGGGATGTGCTTTTTTCCTTGTGACCCAGTGTTGCAGGTGATAGATATTGTATGCTGTCAATGTGTAGCACAGGAAGGATGGAGAGGGCTTGGGACTGTGGCCAGTCAGCTTGGGTACCAAGAACCTGCAGTGCCATGGCACTACCACCCTGTGGGGCTCTTCAAGTGTGCAGGTGGATTACCCACCAAGTAGGTATGTGTGTGTCCTGATAAGTGTTTAAACAGAGAAACTTCATTTTGACAGGTTCAGCTTGTCAGTAGTTTTCTTTGATAGTTGGTGCTCTGGACCCTTCAGGAGCAACCATCATCCCACAGTTGCAGATCCTCCTGCAAACTTTTTTATTTCGAGACAGGGTTTCTCTGTGTAGCTTTGCTCCTTTCCAGGAACTCACTCTGTAGCCCAGGCTGGCCTCGAACTCACAGAGATCCGCCTGGCTCTGCCTTTCGAGTGCTGGGATTAAAGGCGTGCGCCACCACCACCCAGCCCTCCTGCAAACTTTTTAGAGCTTGGTTTTAGCTTGCCCTTTAGGTCTGGAATTCACTGAGGTAATTTTTCCACGTGCATGTGTGTGGAGCATATGTGCACACATGCAGGAGGAGGCCCAGGTTGATGCTGGAATAATTATCACTCACCCTTCCACCTGCTCACTGAGACCAGGTCTCTGAATCGAACCTGGAGCTCACCAACACAACTAGTCTTACTAGCCAGTTTGCTCTAGGGACCCCATCTTTCCCTTCCAAAGCTGGAGTTACAGGTGGGCTGCCCTGCCACCTGGCAGGTACATGGGTTCTGGTCCTTATGCTTCACAGCAGTCCTACCCACTCACTGGCGATCTCCTTGGTCCTTCTGAGGGAGCTCCATGTGTGTGCTTTGTTGTGTTTGCTGATGTCTGCTCTCTCAAATGTAGTCCTCCTGGGTACACCAAGGCTGCATGTCCTCTTGCTCTGGAGGCTCCTCTCCTCTTAAGCTCCTCTCGCCCATGCTGTGCTTCTAGAGTGTCCGGTCACATCAGTCAAAGCTTTTCGGTCCAGTGTCTCTGGAACGACAGTCCTGGCACCTGCCCTATGAGCCTGTCATGATTTTGGACAAGTCAGTGGTGTATAGAAGGGCTGGCTCAGAGCAGAGTCCCAAACATGAGCCTGTGGACTCATCACTGTCACCGTGAAGCTCAGAGCTAGTGCCGACCCTACCTGTTCTGCAGTAGTTCTCTCAGTGTCTCAGGCTTTCTTTCACCTTCTTTGGACTGCATTGCTGCTCAGGTGTTGTGCTCTGGAGGCCTTCCTGCTGACCATGTGACATGCGTCTTAGTCTGTGACATCCTACGCTGTTCAGAGAAGGTCAGCATCAGGTTGATTGGTTTATTGTGCTCATCTTGCTTTCCTCTGAGGCTACTTTGTATGTTTTATATGTGGTAATTCCTCCAGCCCCTACCCCGGAGCCTCACAGCAAAGCTGTCTTGTCAGACCAGGGGCAGATCCCTTTTCATAACACCCAGATGGCAATGGGTGGGTGAGTGTGTGCATATGGGAGTTGGTGATGGGGTTTGGTGGTACGCAGTGCTGGCACCTTGCAAAGCCCTGAGCTGATGAAACCTGGTTCTTGTTCTTCAGATCCGGAACATGGTGACAGTATTGGAAGTGATCTCCAGCCTGGAGAGATACCCCATCACCAAAGAGGCACTGGAGGTAAGAGCCCTGGCCCAGCCTTGGGCAGAATAGGAGGTGAGGGTAGTCCCCAGCCAGCTTCTTCCTGTGGCTTAGGCTCGTAGAGTCCTTCAGGGGACCCAGTGGGCAGTGTGTCCAGGACATTGGTCTTCCCATGGGACTCTCCAAGAATGAAGGCTTCTAATCTCACAGCTGGGCTCCTTCCCATACCCTGCACACCTTAGCATTTTGGGACATGGCCTGAGCTGTGCTTAACTGGTTTGGGGACCAGGTCTTAGGCTGTGAAATGTGCTCACCCAGACACCCTGGCAGAGCAGCCATGTGACCTCAATGGTACAGACTCTGCAGGTCCCAGGAACCAGTGGACCTGCTTTTGAGGAAGCCCCTGGCACCCAAATGTAAGGATTCATGCTGCTACATACGGTGCTGGACATTCCCAAGCTGTATCCAAGAAGCTGGCAGTTTGGGGGACGGGCAGAGAAGGGTAAGCGCCCTTGTCCTACATGCTTGTCCCTCTTTTATAAGCATGTCACTTTCTTGGTTGTAGGAAACACGACTGGGGAAGCTCATCAACGATGTTCGCAAGAAAACCAAGAACGAGGAGCTGGCCAAACGAGCCAAGAGGCTTCTGCGGAGCTGGCAGAAGCTCATCGAGCCTGTGCACCAGAATGAGGTGGCACTACGGGCACTGGCAGGAGCTGCAGGCTCTGCCAATGGAGGCGCACACAACTGCCGGCCAGAGGTGGGAGTGGCCGGTGCCCCCAAGAGCATCAATGACCTGAAGAATCGGAATGACATCCAGAGGCTCCCTGGGCAGCGGCTAGACAGGTTGGGAAGCCGTAAGCGCAGGGGAGACCAGCGTGACCTGGGCCACCCGGGGCCACCCCACAAAGTTTCCAAAGCCAGTCCTGACCCTCTAGTCCCCAATGCATCCCCTCTCCCCACCAACGGGATCAGTGGGAGCCCAGAGAGCTTACCCAGCCCCCTGGATGGCAGTGGGCACATGAGCCCTGACAGTAGCCGCCTGGAGCCCAGCGAGAACGAGAAGCACAGCAGCAAGATCCCCGTGAACGCCGTGCGGCCGCGTCCCAGCTCCCCTGGCCTAAGCAAGCCCCCCGTGCCCTGCCTGCAGACCAAAGCTGCGCAGGTGCAGCAGCTGGACAGGGTGGATGAGCCGCCAGGCCCTCCCCATCCCAGGGGTGCCTCTCGCTGCTCCTTCAGCCCCCGGAACTCACGGCATGAAGGCTCCTTTGCCCGGCAGCGGAGCTCGTACACACCTAAGGGCCCCGTGTCCAGTCCCTCCCTACGCCCCCAACCACTGGACACCACGCAGGTGCCGTCCCCACTCCCACTGGCTCAGCCATCCACGCCCCCTGTGCGGCGGGTGGAGCTGCTGTCCAGCGCTGAGAGCCCTGTGCACTGGCCAGAGCAGCCCGAGGGCCACCCGCGGTTAACAGGGCCAGCCTGCAGGGTTGGGTTGTCGCCAGATTCCTCCAAGGCAGACAGTGATGCTGCCTCTTCGGGCGGCTCGGACAGCAAAAAGAAAAAGAGGTACCGACCTCGAGACTACACGGTGAACTTAGACGGGCAGGTGGCTGAGGCAGGCGTCAAACCTGTGCGGTTAAAAGAGCGGAAGCTCACCTTTGACCCTATGACAAGACAGATCAAACCTCTGACCCAGAAAGAGCCAGTGCGGGCCGACAGCCCCGTATCCACAGAGCAGCCACCTAGGACAGAGCTGGACCAGCAAGAGGCTAAGGCCAGCCTCCAGAGTCCTTTTGAGCAGACGAACTGGAAGGAGCTGTCACGCAACGAGATCATCCAGTCCTACTTGAGCCGCCAGAGCAGCCTGCTGTCATCGTCGGGGGCGCAGACCCCGGGCGCGCACCACTTTATGGCCGAGTACCTGAAGCAGGAGGAGAGCAGTCGGCGAGGGGCCCGGCAGCCCCATGTGCTGCTGCCACTACCCACGCCCACTGACCTCCCCGGGCTCACTCGAGAGGTCACACAGGACGATCTGGACAGAATCCAGGGCCAGCAGTGGCCAGGGGTGAACGGGTGTGAGGACACACAGGGTAATTGGTATGACTGGACGCAGTGCATATCGCTCGACCCGCATGGTGACGATGGGCGCTTGAACATTCTGCCTTATGTCTGCTTGGACTGAGCATCTGGCCTGGCCATCAAGTGCATTCCCACCTTGCAGGGGCTAGGCTGGCCAGCCAGGAGGGCGGGCACAAGGCTCGCTCTCCACCCTCCTTTTGTGAAATGCTGCTACCAGTTTACTAACGATTGCAAAGGAAGGGCTGCTCGGAGGGCAGACGGCAGAGGGAGTCCAGAACTATAGTAAGCCAGCTATGAAGCGTTAGTCCCCCACCCCAGAAGTGGTGCGGAACCCCTCTAGCACCGAAGGCGGGGACCTCAGTGGCAGGCAGGCACAGGAACCCTGTGGGAGAGGTTACCTTAACAGCAACAGACGCACATCTCATCTTTGCATCTCCTGCTCTTTGGCTCTGGTATGTCTGAGGTACAAGCCACTCTCCGGCCTCTGCCAAGCCAGTGTTTTCTTTTCCCTCGTGTTGTGCGCTAGAAGCTTCTCTGCTGTGGTGAGCCCTGGCATCGGGCGGGTGGGCCAGCTTCACCCACACTGCACAGGTGCCCACCCATTTGTATATGGTTTCAGTTCAACCCCAGTTCTTAAAGAAATGCTGCAGAAACTTCAGTTTTCTCGTTTATTTCATCTTTTTCCACCTGACCACCAGCCAAATGACTTCCTTTCTTCCTCTTTTCTTCTTCACATCTCTAGAAAATATCATCTTTCTAGAGCCCCCAACCTCACAAAGTTCCCGAGGGTGCTACTGGAGTGAGTTGCCCTGCTGGGCCCTCGAGGGGGAGCCGTCTGTTCGCTGGAAACACTCATAACCATTCCTTTAGATTCGTTTGCCTTATGGTTGTCATAAACGCGATTTGCAAAAACAAGGAGCCTTAGTGAATGTACAGTACCTAGACTTCTGTGTCAGCGCAGAAGGGAGCAACTTTGCTATTTGGTCCAGTAAGTGGACACCTTGTGATATAAATGTGGAAATAAAAAAAAAAAACATTTGCACAAACCAGTTTTGGAATCATTTCTCATTTACACTGTACTTAAGTCTTTCCTGGTTCCCGCTCTGGGGAAGTCCCTGGAGCCCACAGCCACACCCAGCCTTGGTGGCATCCCCTTAGCCTGCTTCTGTGGCAGCAGTCAGGGTCTCTCTACCTGCTTTTCATTCATTTGGGGCCAACCTCATTGCCCACCCAGAGAAGCCACCTCCTGCAGGTAGTGTAGCTGGTGATACCTTCCTTGCCCATCAGTACTTTCTGACATGGCATGGCCCCAGATGTGCAGAATTGTTATCTGGCTCTAACCCTGGGCTAGCAGCTGTAGGCAGGCCCAAGGCTGCCTCCATCCCTGACAGGTACCTGCTAGTTGCTAAGGTTTCTCCTCCTTTACAAAGTAATGATCCTGTTTCCTCCCCTCTCCAAAATCAATAAGCCAAGAGTGGGTTTCCAGTTTTGTTTTTTCACTCTTGAGATAGGTCACCTTATCCATATCTGCTTAATTCACAGATGAGCAGGTATACCAGGTCAAGTCCTAGAACATTTCCTCCTGGTTTTCAGGACCACAGCCAGCCCAGAATCACAATTTGAGAGCCAGTGGGGATTTCTGGGGTTTGGTGCAAGATGGTCTCACTCCCATTAAAGGGCCATTTGAGGAGGTGAAACCCAGCCGTGTGGCCCTGAGCCACTCAGTATTCACTCAGTGTTCACTGAGTACATGTTTCTGTTGTGAGATGAAAAGGCTAATACAAAGTTGCCAGGACCAAATCCAGTGAGATAAAAGCAACCAAAACAAGTCAGTGTGGCTATCTGACACTGCTCTTTCCAAAGAACTAGTGGCTACCTTCCTAATTCCACTTGTACTCAGTTGGTGACGAGGGGCTGTGTACTTAGCTGGAGGGCATTAGGGTACACCTATTACCCGCTTCTTTTCTCAGACCCAAGCTTTGGGACAGGCCTCTTACCATTGGGATCCCAACGCTCAGGGACTGCTACACCTGTGTAGACTATCCAGCAAGCCCGGGGTGGGGTGGGGGGTACACATGGTCTACCTTCGAGAACAGGGATGAGCTACAAAGACACCCCCAGCCATCAGGGGATCCAGTTAGGCTGCCATTTTCTAAACTGCTAATGAAAACATTGTAAATGAGAATATTGAGATCAGCGAGATGGCTCAGCGGATATACGCTTGCTGCGAGGCCAGAAGACATGAGTTTGGTCCCCTGAACCCACATGGTGGGCAGGAGACAACAGACTCAAGTCCTCCTATCACCTGCATATGTGTGACCCCCCATGTCCCGCCTCCATACATGAATACATTTTTCTAAAAGGACCGGAACACCTCTTTTCCCACAGCACTTGAAGGCACACGATCTTCGGAATCACGGTGCTAAAGTCTCGCCAGCAGCCTTCAGCCACCAGGGCTCTGCAGACCAGTGTCGCCGCAGAAGGCGCTCGGCCCAGGGTTATGAAGGGAAGGTGACACCTACCGCACAGCTTCTGAGGACCCGGCGTCGTCCCAAGGTTTCTTTTCCCCTAAAAGATATTTTGTTAATCCTGTCCGCGCCGCAGGCACCCCGCTTCCACAGCCACAAGTGGGCGGGTCCGCGTCTCCCAGCACCGCTCACCGGGCCCCGACAGCCACGGGAGAGCGTGGAAAGCCACTTCGCGCACGCGCGGGCCCACGGCACGCCTTCCGGGCTCGGACCCGCCTCTCTCGGAAAAGCTTTCAAGTGGGGTGGGGCCCTCGCCGGAGACGTGGTTGCGGGCGCGTCGGCGGGCGCGTGGTGATGACGCGTGGGAGACGGCCAATGGCGAGCGGCGATGACGCGCAGACCCGGCGGCCAATGGTGGCCGGCTCCTGCCGGCGCGCCCGCCCGGGCTGTCCCGCCCCCGGCCCGCGTCGGGCGGTCGTCCGGCGGGAAGGGGTGGCCGCTCTGGCAGGATGGCGGCGGCGGCAGCCGCGGGTCCCGGCGCGGGCGCGGGGGTCCCCGGCGCAGGTGGCGGCGGCGGGGCTCGCGAGGGCGCGCGGGTGGCGGCGCTGTGTCTGCTGTGGTACGCGCTGAGCGCGGGCGGCAACGTGGTCAACAAGGTGATCCTGAGCGCCTTCCCGTTCCCGGTCACCGTGTCGCTGTGCCACATCCTGGCGCTGTGCGCCGGGCTGCCGCCGCTGCTGCGCGCCTGGCGCGTGCCGCCCGCGCCGCCCGTGTCGGGCCCCGGACCTGGCCCGCACCCGGCGTCCGGCCCGCTGCTGCCGCCGCGCTTCTATCCGCGCTACGTGCTGCCGCTCGCCTTCGGCAAGTACTTCGCGTCGGTGTCGGCGCACATCAGTATCTGGAAGGTGCCGGTGTCCTACGCGCACACCGGTAGGTGCGGACGCGGGCCGGGGCGCGCCGCTTGGGGCTTCGAAGTGTGGGGACGAGTATATGGGCCGTCAAACTGAGACGCCGCCAAGCGCGGAGGAGGCTCGGGTTGGAAAAGGTCTGAGGAGTTAACCGAGTGCCGAGCAGAACTGACTCCAGCTATTGGGGTCGGGAGGACGCCTTGCAGAGAGAGAAGTTCCGGCGTCGGGTGCGCAGGCTGCCGGGACTGCCCGCTGAGTGCCTTTCCTCTCTTTGCAGTCAAGGCCACCATGCCCATCTGGGTGGTCCTCCTGTCCCGGATCATCATGAAGGAAAAACAGAGCACCAAGGTAACCCTGGCAGAAGCCCTGGGCAGGGCGGGATTCCCGGTAGCTGGCTGGGTTGATGACGTGGTTGGACCGTGGCGTTCCTCTGGCTTCCTGTCAAATAAGGAAGTCAAGGTGTCAGTCTGGGCCTTCCCTAGTGTCCCGCGCTCACTTATCAGACAGCAGGTGTGTGTGAAGGGGAGATGTTTCTGGACAATCTCTTGCTTATTGTCTCCGAGTGCCACGTCCCCCAGGGGTCTATATTCTTCCTTTTTGTTTTGATTTCCTCCCTTGGTTTGCTGGTAGAGTGATGTCTGTTTGGTCCCGTTTTGGGAAGTCACCCCGAAACAAATTAAGTTGGGACAGGTTTTCCTATTTTTTAACATTGATCTGTGTGTGTATGTTGTGCCGCCTCGTGTGTGTGAAGCTCAGAGGACAGGGGTCCATCTTATCTTTCCACGGTGGGGATTCCCGGGATGAGATTCAAGCCCGAGGGTGCCCTTACCTGCTGAGCTGTCATGTCCTCGTTCGGCAGTGGGCCTCTGGATCTGATGGGAGACGCTGGGCCAGAGGAGTTCGATGATGGTACAACCCAGCCAGTTCTTAGAATTAAAACCTTCAGGAGCCTGCCATGGTACCATGGGTCTGTCCTGCTAGCACTCAGGATGCTGAGGCAGGAGGATGGAGAGGTCTGGACAGTCTAGGCTTCAGAGCTGAACTTTGTCTCAAAAAGTCTTAGAGCTGGTCATGGTGGCACGAACCTTTAATCCCAGCACTAGAGCAGAGGCAGGTGGATCTCTGTGAGTTTGAGGCCAGCCTGGTCTACATGGTGAGTTCCAGGACTCTGTAGAGAGCCCTTGTCTCCAAAAAAAAAGAAAGAAAGAAAGAAAGAAAGAGAGAGAGAGAGAGAGAGAGAGAGAGAGAAAGAAAGAAGGAAAGAAAGAAAGAAAGAAAGAAAGAAAGAAAAATGTTGTAGGTCAGTGTGGAGCCCTTGCTGAGGACTCAAAGGCCGGGGGTTGTGATTATCTGGATGTGGATCCCAGACAGCACCTAGAGCTCAAGGCTGCCTGAGGAAGAGGCCAGGCCAGATGTTTCCTGGCCTGAAGCTAGCTAGAGGGCAAGAACTGTGCGCACTGTGCCCTTCGTGCAGTGGGGATGCCAGTGTCCTAGCTAGAAGCCACCTCTCCCTGTAATATGAATGCTCACTTCCTGTATATTTCTTATTAGTGATTTAGCTCAGAGTGGCTTTACCCTGGTTCACTGTGTAAAACTGGGCCACCTCTGGCTGAGTTTTGTTCTCAGGCCCATCTTCATCCTGGCAAGCCCTGTCTGCACTCTGTAGTCCCCGTCAGGTGGGGCTGGCCTCCTGGGGGTCAGAGTTGCTGGGGAGGCAGCCAGGTGTGTCACCTGATAACATACCTTGTGTTTATCAGTTTTTCCTTGTCACTGGGGACATTGTACCTGGCTTGACAAGATGCCAGGAACCTCACAAGTGCAGGACCTGGAGATTGGCCCTCTTGGTCAGGGAACGCTTTGCAAGACAGATAACTCAGCCCCTTAATCCTCTTCTAGGGAAGATGTGGGATGCCAATAGGGAGAGTGGACTGTGGCCAGGAGTGCAGGGGCAGCAGGCATTCAAGTCCCAGTGGCCACTTCCCTTGGGGACAGAACCTCTGCTCCTAAAACCTCACCTGTCTTGCGTTGTTTTTACATGTATTATTTTGTGGGGACGTGAGTACACACGGGGCTGAGAGGACAATTTGCAGGAGTTGGTTCTTTCCTTCCACAGAGTCCTGGAGATCAGACTCAGATTTGGGGCCCTTACCTGCTGAGTCCTACTAGTTACCAACTAACTGGGCCTGATTTTGTTTTTTATACAAAAATCTCTGACTGGAAATCCACCTGGTTTTCTACCTTGTTGGGTTTTGTTTAGTTTTTGAGTCTGGATTTGAAAGTAGCCCAGGCTATCCTCCCCCCCCCCCCATTTATGTATGTGTTTACCTTTCTGTGTCTGTCTGTATGGAGGTCAGAGGATAGCTTTTGGGGGAGTCAGTTCTCTCCTACCCAGCCTCAAGCTCGGGCTGTCAGGCTTAGTGGTAAGTTCCTTTTTCTTTCAGCCATCTCGCTGGCCCCAGACCTGAGACTCTTGGTGACCATCCTGCCACAGGTTCCCGGTGCCAGGATGCTGGGCATGAAGTGCCTTGTGAGGTGCAGGTGGCATTTCCCAGGGAGGAAGATGGGGTTCCCCAGGTCAGGCACAGGGCCACCCAAGGTTTCCTGCAGATCTGGGTGGTGGGTAGCCCTGGCCCACCTGAACCCCTCTACCCTCCTGCAGGTGTACCTGTCCCTGGTCCCCATCATCAGCGGAGTCCTACTGGCCACTGTCACAGAGCTGTCTTTCGACGTGTGGGGGCTGGTCAGCGCCCTGGCAGCCACACTGTGCTTCTCCCTTCAGAACATCTTCTCCAAAAAGGTGTGTGGGCCCTGCCCCGGCTCTGCTCGCCTGAGGGTGGTGACTTCAAGCTGACTGGTCAGATCAGACCCTCCTGTGCCTTCTGTTTGCCCAAATCTCTGTCCCTTATTTTGTTTTGAAAGCCAAACCTAAACCTAACCCACTCTGCTAATCTCTCTTGTTCCTTTTCTTTTACAAGTTTTCTCTTTACATTTTATTTATATACTTAGTGTATATGTGCAAGGGTACCTGCCATGACCTAGTGTGGAGGCCAAGAGAACAACTTGCAGAAGTCAGTTCTCCTTCTTCTGTGTGGGACCTGAGCATTGAACTCAGGTCCTCAGACTTCGTGGCAAGCCCTTACCCATTGACCCATCTTATCAGCCTCTCCACATTATCTCCCACTAAACCTGCCCAGCCCATTTTGTTCCATGAACTCCTGGGATCTGCCTGCAGTACCCACCACCAGGTGCTTGCTTTACATACACTTGACACCATGGCCAACTTCTGTGTGGGTGCTAGGGATCTGAACTTGGGTCCTAGTGCCTGAGCCAGCGCCCAGCCCCTCCTTTCCTTCCCATGCTGAGCATGCTCTTCCTCTGAGTTGTGGTCACTGATCTCATCTCTTCTGGCTGTGCTCATTTACTGTCACTGGGTGGTGTCACCCTGCTACAAAGCTCAGTCACGACTAAAGCTCAGGGCAGCTGGGTGCCACCTTCAGCACAGTGGGTCCCCTTCTTAGGAATGTGGCTTATTTCCAACTTGTTGTAAGAAATACATCTGTAAGCCTCTGCAGAGAGTGCTTCTGGCTGCTTGGGTTGGGGCATCCACCTGCGGTACACCTGAAGTCCATGGTCTGGGTTAGGATCTGTTTCTGGCTTTAGCCTGGCATTGCCTGGTGGTGCTCAACAGGCTAAACCAATCTGGACTCAATTCAGGAGGATATCAGCCAGGCATGGTGGTCCCTGCCTGTCGTGAGCATATGTGGGATGAAGGCAGGATTTCCATGAGTGCTGGGCCAGCCTAGGCTACAGGGCACGGCACCAGCTGCAAATAAAAAACACTGGTGGGAAGGCTTCAGAATATCTGGTTCACTCCGCCTCCCCAGCGTGTGTGTTGCTGGGTTGGTTCTGTTCCTCTGTTGGTCCCTCGTCCACAGACAGTGTCCAAGCATGACTATGTTCCTTCATAAATGAGCAAGCTGGTCTGATACCCAGGGTTGGCTGTCGGATTCCAGTCTCATGCTGGGAACTGGAAACCCAGGCCTTGTTGCTGGCCGAGTGTCAGTGGCTCTAATGAGGTGCTCTTCCCTCAGGTGTTGAGGGACTCAAGGATCCACCACCTGCGGCTGCTCAACATCCTGGGCTGTCATGCCGTGTTCTTCATGATCCCCACGTGGGTTCTGGTGGACCTCTCCACCTTCCTGGTGAGCAGCGACCTGGTGAGTTGGAGCTGCTGAGAATTGCATGCGTCTTTACTAGCTTTCTAAGGCGCTGTAGCCATGTGTTCATCCAGGGGCATTCTTTGGCCATCTATCTGTGCTAGGTAGAGGTGTCTGTTTTCTGTTCCTGTAACAGAATACCTGCGGCAGGCTAGCTTAGAAAATAGGAATCTTTCGCTCTCGGGTCTGGAGACTGAAGGTCCAGCATGGAGTGGGTTCTTCCGAGGGCTCCTGCCACATCCTGTGACATTGTATGAGAGGGAGAAATCAATCTCAAACAAGAGTCTGAGAGCCAGGGCTCCTTCTGTCCTGTGTCCGTCAGCTTTCCAGCACCGACAGAGCACCAGAGATGATTGGTGTGGGCAGAGGACATTTACCTTGCAAGCTCAGGGTTTCTAAGGGTTTCTGTCTGCATGCTTGACTGTGCTAAGAGCACACAGATGATGACGTCACTCTGAAGACTGCTGCAGTGGCCTCCAGGAGGGGCTTGCACTTGTACTGTCGGTATTTAAGTCTCTAATTCAAAACTCTAAATCCAAATGGACTAGAACCCAGAACCCTGTGAGCAGCTTAGGAACTGAAGTCCTGGGAAGAGAGAGGCTGGCCTCTTGCAGTCTTAGATACAGCCACCTTATGCTCCAGTCCTCGCTTGAGCACATTCGAGTGCTCGAGTACACACACACACACACACACACACACACACACAGGTGCGTGTGCACCATGTACACTCACACATGCACTCTTTCTAGTGTGGTGTGGTCACAGTCTGGATCTGACCACTGGGAAAGGGTTGGCCTCACTAAAAGCTGTTGGACATGGTGGGACCTGGTGGAAGCACATCTGGTAGGAGGAAGTGAAGAACTGGGACATGTCCTTGAGGAGGGGCTCTCTCCCTCTTCACTCTGCCTCTGCTTCCTCGGTGAAGTTGTCCCTGCTATGAGAACCACTTGCAAAAGCCAACAGGTGCTGAACTGCATGTCCAGGACTGTGACTCTGGCCTGGCTATGGCCAGGACAGTGCTTGCCCTGTCCCCTCAAGGCCCAGGCTCCACCCAGCACCACACACAAGACAAGGGAGCACTCACCTCTCGTCCTAACACTCAGGAGGTGGAGATAGGATCAGAATTCAGAGTCATCCTTGGCAAGGTTGAGGCCAGCCTGGGCTACTTGAGACCCTGTCTCAAAAAGAAAAGGAAATCCTAGGCAGCAGCTAGTGGGCATCACCCCCACACAGCGTCCTGTGGTCACCATGGGCTGCTAGAGTTTGAAGCCCAGCAGCGTTCTGTACAGGATTCAAGTAAAGGCCGAGCACTGCAGTGTCTCCTGCCATTCGGGTCCTGGGCAGGTTCTAGAGCCCAGAAGGTGCAGGTGCTTGTCATGCTCCATCCTTAGGACTCACATGGTGGAGGGAGCAGGCCAACTCCCGCAAAGTGTCCGATGACCTCAGGCACCATGGCACACATGGACACAGATGCCACGATTTTTTAAAATACTAAAGTGGTGTCTCCCCAGTACTTGGGGATACATGCCAGAGGGTCAAGACCTTAAAGTTGTCCTCAGGTACATAGGCCAGCCTGGGCTACATGACACTGTCTCAAAGAAAGATAATTCTGGACCCTCTACGCTGAGCCACCTTTCCTGGATGAGTGCAGCTCCCCTCATACAGGGGCCTCTTCACGCCAAACGGAGCCCATCCCAGCAGGCCACAGCTGCACAATGGGCTCGGGTGGATGCACCCTCGTCACAGCTCCTGTGTCTGTGGTCAGGGAACATCTGCTTAGAGGGACGGGAAGATTATGAGAGCCAGAATGCCAGGAAGTCCACTGTGAACGGCTGTGTAAACAAGATGGCGGAGCACCGGTGGACATCCAATCCGGGAGGGAGAAATCTCACGGGGTCCGCCTTAGACAGACCTACAGGCAGCTGATGACAGCTGGGAGGGGAGAGTCAGCCGCTCCCAGTGTGAGGACCTCACTGGTTGTCCAGTGCGGAGTGGTCAGCTCTGAAACCCTACACACAGACCACAATGACAGGCTCAGCGGGCTGTAGTCATACCTGTGTGTATGTAACAATAATAAAGAAAAAGGCTGTCAAATTAGGGCGCCTACGAGGGGCTGGCAGAAGGAAAGAGATATGAGAAGTGATACGATTTTTATTTCAGTTAAAAACATTTTTTGTTTTGTTTTGTTTTTTCAAGACATGTTTCTCTATGTAGTTTTGGTGCCTGTCCTGGATCTCACTCTGTAGACCAGGGTGGCCTTGAACTCACAGAGATCCACCTGGCTCTGCCTCACAGGTGCTGGGATTAAAGGTGTGCACCACCACCACCACCACTACCCGGCCAATTAAAAACATTTTCAAAAAGGAAAAAAAAGAACGGAAACAGCACTAGGCTGTGAGTTCGAGGCCAGCCTGGTCTACAGAGCGAGTTCCAGGACAGGCTCCAAAACTACACAGAGAAACCCTGTCTCGAAAATCCACACCCCCCCCCAACAAAAAAAAAAGATAGCAAAGCCTCTGAGGGCACGGCTGCTGTGTGGTGATGCTTGTGGGAGACCAGTCGATGGACATTGCCTAGTGCAGTGTAATGGCAGTGTCTGTAATCCTGTCACCCTGCAATCATGCGGAAGATTGAGAGAGTGAGGGAACAGCCTGGGCTACAGAGTGAGACCTGGTTGAGCCATTATATGAATGTTATATCAACTCTGTTTTTATTTGGAACTGGAAACAGCCTTCAACAAATGAAGAAAAGCTGGTTTGTTCACGAAACGGAGTATTACGTAGCAGTGAAAAATACCCTCTAACCTCTTTCTACCTAGACTGAATGGAAGAGGCGTGGGTTGTGTGATTCTGTTTATTCCGTAACAGTCTGCTAGGGACAAACTACCATTGCAGTTGCTGGGTTTAAAGAGAGGGTGAGTACTAAGTAGGCTGGGAGGGCATTTTGTCAGGAAGCCATTCAGGGTCTAGTTGTGGTTCTGTCTGCAAAGAAGCTATCGCCTTTGTCATTCTCTGCCCCAGCACAGATGTCTGAAGCTCAAGTCCTCCCTGCCAGGGGCAGGGCTGCCGGGAGCAGAGCAGCAACCCCAGTAACCCCAGCCGACTCCTGCCCAGCCAGCGCCTGGGGCTCTTGACTTGTGTGTAGCAATTCCCCTCCCACCCCCCCTCCTGAGGAAGCTTTGGAACAGAAAGTGCATCCAGTTTCTGCTCCTTATGGTTTTCCTTCTCTTCCCTTTGGGGTGTGTGCGTGTGTGCGTGCGTGCATGCGTGCGTACGTGCATGTGTGTACGTACGAGCACTAGCAGTGTGTCTGTGTCCTGTGGAGAACAGAGTTCAGCCTCCTGCACTTTCCTCACTAGCTCGCCTTGTCTTTTTGAGGTAGATCTCACTGACTGGCTGGCTGCCAAACCTCAAGCTCTACCTGTGTCTGTCCTCGAGCTTCCTGCCTCTAGCGATGGGTCTCTATGTATGTGCAGCTCCATTTTGGTTTAGTTTTGGGTTTGTCTTTTCACATGGGTGCTGGGGTCTGAACTCGGGCACTTTCCTAACTGAGCTGCCTGTCTTCCCAGCTCACCTTCGCTGTTTTTGAGGCAGGATCTATCTATGTCCTCTATTATGTGGCCCAGGGTGACTTCAAACTCCTAATCTTCCTTTCTCTGCCTCCTGAGTGCTGGAGTAGAAAGTGTGCCCACAATGCCTGCGTGAATTGGTTGACTCTGTGGGTCATTCTTGTAACTCTTCCTTCCCCTGGTGACCAGCTGGCATGCCTGCTAACCACCATGTCCAGAGACAGGCAAGCTGGGACTTATGACCCCACAGGATGCCTGGGAACTGGCAGCAGGGCAGGAGGATGGGCTTGAGGGCCGTCTGAGGAAGCGGATGCCTGGGACTGCCCAGTGTCCTAGCTGGGCTGCTGCATTCTCCAGGCAGCTGTCTGAGGATGGGTGGTGGGCTCTGGGGCTCTGCGCCCCACTCTGGAAGGCCTCAGCTGTTGATACTGTCACCCATCTCCTCTAGTCTGTCTGGTATTGTTTGGGGTGCTGAAACCTGTGACTTCATTTGTGTGCTGCATGTGCTCCACTGCCCAGCTTTGTCTGTGCTCCAGCTTTACAAAATGTTCTGGAGGCAGGGAGCTGTGGAGATGGCTCAGTGGGAAGTGCTGGCAGAGCAGTGGTGAGGCCAGTGTGTACACCAGGAGGCAGGGGTGGGGTTCCTGAAGCAAGCAGCACCCTGCCACACACACTGTTTTGGTGGCCTTGTAAAGAAAAAATATTAAATGTTATGTGTATGGGTGTGTATGTCCACTTACAACATGTATGCTTGGTCCCCTCAGAGGTCAAAGAAGGCATGTGGTAACCTGGACTGATACTACAGGCAGTTGTGGTCCTTCTGTGGGATCTAATCCAGATCTTGTAGGAGAACAGCCAGTTCTCTCACCTGATGAACCATCTCTGCAGTCCTTTGGTGGCTGTTTCTGCATTTCTGACAAGAGATGGCCCTTGACCACTGCACCATTCAGTGGGGTGGTCAGGAGGGTCAGAAGTCGTGTATAAGGCATCACATAAACTGGCAAAATGGCTCAGTGATACAGTAAAGTCATGTGTTAGCAAACCTGTCTCCCCAGTTTGAGGCCAACCTGGGCTATGATATGAGAGATTCTGTTTCAAGAAAAGTCTCACCTCCTGCTGCCTCATCCTGCTGCCTCATGTTAAAGCCAGAAATCCATGAGAGTCTACTTAAGGAGTATTAGGGAATTTATTAGGATGTAAATTGAGAAAATACACTCATGAATACAGAACCAAGTAGACAGCTGAAGTCGTCCTGTTCTGACGGGGAGCAAATCCACCTGGCAATTGGATCAT
This sequence comes from Onychomys torridus, assembly GCF_903995425.1. Lineage (NCBI taxonomy): Eukaryota > Metazoa > Chordata > Mammalia > Rodentia > Cricetidae > Onychomys > Onychomys torridus. The sequence goes on along the minus strand of NC_050459.1, from coordinate 62,090,891 downwards.
GCGAGGAAGCAAGGAGAAGGACCTCATGACCCTTCTCCTTTCCTTTTAAGAGATCTCATACAATGGCAGGAAGCACCACCTCCTTCGGGCCCTATAGTCCAAGGTCATGGGCAGATCAAATATCACTACATTTCCCCTTTTTGTCTAAATAAGAAGGTTTGCCAGTGGTGGTGGCTCACCCTTTAATCCCAGCACTCCGGAGGCAGAGCCAGGCGGATCTCTGTGAGTTCGAGGCCAGCCTGGTCTCCAAAGTGAGTTCCAGGAAAGGCGCAAAGCTACACAGAGAAACCCTGTCTTGAAAAACCAAAAAAAGAAGAAAAAAAAAAAAAGAAGGTTCTAGACCTAATGCAAACTATATACAATAAGAATGATTATCAAGTATTGTCCGGGAAAAACAATGGGTAATAACAAACAAAAATGGAAATACAACCAACAATAACAACATCAAACAATAACGACATGCTAAATGCCCAGACTTGTCCAGATCATGGGTAAATGGCCAATTACTGAGATTACTCCAATTGGTATTTAAAATGTTCTTAGCTAAGTTATGAGAGGATTATAATTTAATCTATCTGGTCTTCAACCCCATCAGAGACCTGAGAAGGAAATAATATTACCTGAGTAAACAGGAAGTGCAAGCAAGCAACTTTTGAAAATTGCAAGAATTGACAGAGACAGCTGGACAGTCACCCAAGGTTTTAGCACTGTAGGGGCATCATCCACTTTTGGCTACAGGCCTAGAATATCTGACAGACCATTTTCAGAAGCAGGAATTCTGAACGACTGTCTTGTCAAGGAACAGTAGTCACTCTTCCTTGTGTCCTGCTCTTCCAGAAAGGACAGCATGCATACTGTCAGCAGTAGGGCTCTTTCCCCAGCAGGCCATTTTGTGCCAAGAAGACAAACTTCCAAATGGAGTGTCTTAGAAGTCCGACATTCTCTGGGAGAAGATCGGTGCTGCCAGGAGCAATTGTGTCTCATGTCAACAGAATTCTAAGTTCTCAAAACATTTAAATGCCATATTCTCTAGGTCTATGAAGTGTTTGAAGACTACCTATCCATCTGATATAAGTTTCTGTAAATACAGAAAACAAACTAATAAACTATAGATATGACACTCATGGGTAACTATTAATCTGTAAGTCTTTTCTACCTAAATAACCTAAGGAATAAGGATTCATATTAACAGGGTAAGCAATCTGTAAACCAATGTACAGTATACAGACAATGACCTCAAAATTGTGACAATATACAAAATACCTTAAACTGAGGTAGAAATGTATAGGGTAATATGATAACAATATCCTTGATCTGTATCAGTATACAAAATATCCTAAACAGAGGTAGAACATACATACTGAATGACAAGTATAATTTTACATTTGTATCAATATACAAAATATTTCAAATAGGAGTAGGAACATGTGTATAATATGACATATTGTTTTGAATTTGTATCAATATACAAGAACCCATATCAGAGGAAATTATCTAAGACTGATAGTTTGCTAAATTTGTTTATTAGTATATATGATAATCTACCTTAATATACTATGCCTATCTGTTACCCTTTTTTCTTTTCCAAAGAAGAATCCTGAGTCTGTTTTATTGTCCCCTACCCCCAACCCTATGACAACTTGTCTGTAACCCTGAGAAAATAAAAACTTTTGGGAGAGGGGAAATTGTTTAGGGGGCAACGATATCTCTGTGAGATCCTGTAAGAAAGCTAAATGGTTAAGTCTCAATAGGACAAGTTGTAATGTTTGTAGCCAGTCTCAGTATAAATGGGTAAAGTTATCTGAGGTTCTGGCTAGAAGTGAAATACGATTGACCATCTCTTCTTGAAACTGCCCTGAAGAGTTTGCAGTCTAAAGCTGATCGTTGAATGGTGGTTTTAGGTTTAATGGCATCATTCTGGACCAGGTAGAATCATCGTTGTGGGGCCCCATCTTTTTCCTGGAGACTTTAGAGATTGCTATTGGAAAGACTTATTTTTTTCACTGTGGAAAACTTGAACATTATTAATATCAAAACAGAAAGTTGAATCTTAAGAGGACATGACATGTGAGGAAGGATTCCAAGAAATCAAGAATAGTCATGGAGAGAAATAGAATCTTGACAACAATGGTCCTTAGATTATTGGTTTTTTTCTGTTCCACACCAGTTGGCTCTTCTTTTCTAGAGTTAAAGAGATATTGATGTTAGGCAGTGAGATATTACCCTGTAGAGTATACTGGTACCAATAGGTCCTTCCCTTCTGCTGTAGACTTCTGGGTGTCCAAGGCCTTATGTTTTTTGAAGATGGGTATTCCTATTATCCTGTAAAGATAAGAAACAGAACCCTGCCCTGACCCTTTTTTGTTTTTCTTACAACTTGTAGAATTATCACACCAGTGGATGAGCTCTTACTTCTTCTCATCAAGGGGTTTCTCCTGTTTGAGTCAATTTTTTTTTTTTTTTTTATTAATTTTGTTAGTATCCATAGCTTTTCTTCTCCTGCAGAATCAAAAGCAAAACCCCTTCCCCAATGTAGGACATATCCTGGTTTCCATTCCAAGATCAACACATCTTTGAAGTAAACAGGTTGGTTTAATTCAGGAGGTTTTTTTTTTTATTGTCCAATGTCTCTCCACAGCTGTTGTTCCTTTCTCATCAGCATTGAGAAAATTCAAGGTTAATAAAGCATTATGTAATCTATTTCTAGGGGTCATTGTTATCTCTTTCTGTTTATTCAGTATATCCTTTAAAGTTTGATTGGATTTTTCTATGTCTGCTTGGCCTGTGGGATTGTGTGGTATACCTGTAACATGCCTTACTGTAATAAGCAAAAAAAAGTTGTTTCACTTTATTTGAGACTTATGCTGGAGCATTGTCAGTCATAATTTGTACAGGTATTTCCATGATGGCCGTAACTTCTAATAGGTGTGTAATCACAGAATCAGCCTTTTCAGAACTCATAGGAGTTGCCCATTGAAATCCTGAATAGGTGTCAATGGTATGGTGTACATATTTTAATCTTCCAAATTCTGCAAAATGAAACACATCTATCTGCCAAATTTCATTTCTTTGTATACCTTTAGGATTACTTCCTACAGGTAATGGAGTTTAGCTATAGAAGGAACAAGTAGGACATTTTTTTTATGATTCCCTTGGCTTGTTGGGAAGTGATGGAAAAATCCCTTTTCAAACCTTTGCTATTTACATGGTGTTTCTAATGAAGTTCTGAGGCTTCTACTTCATTACCTATTAATAACTGATCAATCTCATCCTTACCTTGTGCTAGAGGTCCTGGCAGACCCATATGGGATCTGATGTGTGTATATATAGGATGTTCCCTATTTCTGATGATTTCCTGTAATTATATAAATAGTGGAAAATCTGTATTATCAGGAATAAATTCATCAGTTTCAATATATAAAGCAGCTCTCTGCATATTGAGAGTCAATAACTATATTGAGAGGTTCTGTGAAGTCCATAAGTACCATAAAAATGGCATATAGTTCTGCCTTTTGTAGAGAATTATAGGGGCTTTGGACCACTTTACTATCTCCTGATTTATCCTGCCTTTCCCGATTTATTTGCATCAGTATAGAATGTGGGGACTCCAGAGATTGGTGTCTGACATACAGTGTGAGGAAGAACATTCAGTTCTTTTTATGAATTCTATTCTCTCTCTCTCTCTCTTTTTTTTCTCCCAGAGCTGAGGACCAAACCCAGGGCCTTGCGCTTGCTAGGCAAGTGCTCTACCACTGAGCTAAATCCCCAACCCCAAATTCTATTCTCTTGCTTTTGGATTAATAATTGTTAATCTGTCCCAAAAAATTTACTGCAGACTCTTTGCTAGTCTTCATTATCTTTTCATAAAAAGGAGATTTCTTTAGTTAAAGGTATTACAATTTCTGCTGGATCTATTCCTATCAATTGACAAAGTCTCAATTTTCCTTTTAGAATCAAATCAGAGCTCTTTTTCATATATTTCTTTAATTTCTTACTCAGTTTATGTGGTAGAAATACCCATTTCAATATAATATCTTCCCTCTGCATCAAAATTCTTGTGGAGGAGTGTCTGGAGGGTAATATGACCAGAATGCAGTTAAGGTCTGGATTCACACAATCCATATGTGCCTGGTATTTTCTTTTCTACTATAGCTAATTCCTTCTCAACTTCAGCTGACAATTCTCTTGGACTGTTTAAGTCCTTGTCCTCTTTTAGGGTATTGGCTAAATTTATTAGTCCATCTTTAGGTATTCCAGTGACAGTCTGTAAGTTGGAAATGCTTCCTATCAAAATTTTTGAAAATCATTAAGAGTCCACAATCAATCTCTCCTGAGTCATACCTTTTGGGGTGTAATTTTTTGTAGATTTATCTTATATCCTAAGTAATTAATATATTCTCCTCTTTGTATCTTTTTGGGAACAACTTGTAATCCTCAGTGAGACAAAACTTTCTTTACTTCTTTAAACATGCTTTCTAACATATCTGACTTCAGATCAGCTAATAAGATATCACCCATATAATGATAAATTATAGATTGTGGAAACTGCACAAATTATTTCCAATGGTTTATGTACAAAATACTGGCATATGGTGGGGCTATTTAACATGCCCTCTGGGAGGACCTTCCATTGATATCTCTTGACTGGCTGGGAATTATTATAAGTATATACTGTGAAGGCAAATCTTCCCCTATCCTTTCCTTTAGAGGTATAGTGAAGAAACAGTCTTTTAAGTCAATAACTATAATAGGCCATTCTTTAGGTAACAAAGAGGGTAGGGGCATCTTATTCTGTAGGGAGCCCATAGGTTGAATTACTTTACTAATGGCTCTCATCTGTCATTGTTCTCCATTTACCAGATTTCTTTTTAATAACAAATACAGGAGAATCCCAAGGCCTGGTAGATTCTTTAACATGTTGAGCATTTAACTGCTCCTGAACCAACCATTTAAGGCTTGTGGTTTCCCTTGTGTCAGAGGCCATTGTCCAGTCCAGACAGGTTATCAGCTGGCCATTTTATAGGTAGGGCCGTTGGTATCTCTGAGAGTTCAAGAGCAGTTGATTTCTGTTTGTGTACAGCCTGAATGGTTGGTGGCTATTTTTTTTTACAGTATCTTTTTTTTTTTTTTCCTGGTTTTTCTAGACAGAGTTTCTCTGTGTAGCTTTGCACCTTTCCTGGAACTCGCTCTGTAGCCCAGGCTGGCCTCGAACTCACAGAGATCCTCCTGGCTCTGCCTCCTGAGTGCTGGGATTAAAGTCATATGCCACCACCACCTGTTTTTTTACAGTATCTTATTATTATTATTATTATTATTATTATTATTATTATTATTCCCAGAAACATGAATTGGTCTATATTCCACTTCTGAGATATTCCATTATTAATAACAGATCACGATCCCAAAGATTCACTCTACATTAGCCACGTATGGCTTCAGCCTTCCTCTCTGTCCTTCTGGCCCTATGTATTCAACCCATCTCATATTTTGTTTTACCTGAGATAGGGTTCCAATTTCTAGAAATTAGACATCTAATTCTTAAAGAGGCCAATTCAGATGCCATGATTTGGCACACTTATAGTCATATCTGCACCCGTGTCCACTAAGCCTTCTAGAATAATGTGATTAATTCATACTGTAAGCTTTGGTCTTTGTTCATTTATTGAGGTCTGCCAAAATGTTCATTTTATGATGTTTTTTGGAGTTTTTGATCTATCTATTATTCAGCGCAGTATTCTTTACATTAGGCACTGGGTTATTTAATTGTCCTAGGGAGGGAAATTCTTCCATAGTGGCTGGAAATGTTTGGACCACGTTTGATTTGAGGGCCTGCGAGAGGCCCTCTGAGGTGTTTCCTGCTGGTAAAGGGTTGCCTCGTATGTCTTTTGTTGATCTGCTTTCATTAGTCCAATGTCGGCCTTTGCCACATCTACATAATCCAGAAGGTTGGGTTATTTCTAGAAGAAGCATTGCTTGTAGGAGCGCTCTGTGTGCAGTTTCTTATGACCTGGTGTACCACAGTTAAAACATTTTGTACTTTGATGTCTCCTTCCACCTTTGGAAATCACTCCTCCCATCCAAGCCTCATCACTGTGGTTAAGAGACTCAGTATTGTTTGTGTATTGGATCCATTCTTCTATGGGTGCTGATCTGATCTTTAAAGGATCAAGAATCCTTTTGCATTCTATATTAGCATTATCAAAAGCCAAAGACTGAGTTAATACTTGTCTTAATTCTTGGTCTGATATTGTATTGTTTATAGCCGTATTCAGTCTTTGTAAAAAAAAAAAAAAAAAAAAAATCTAAATGGTTCTCTAGAGCCCTGAAAGACCTTCGTGTAGAGCTCAGTTGGTTTCTTTGGAATTCTTTCCCAAGCATTTAAGGCTGTTGTATGGCATATGGATAATGTATGCTCATCAAAGGTAGATTGTACACATATATCAGTGAAGCAGCCCTCACCAAGAATTTGATCTTGAGAGGTCTTAAAACTTCTGATCTGCTGGATGGTGGTGGTGAACGCCTGTAATCCCAGCACTCGGGAGGCAGAGGCAGGTGGATCTCTGTGAGTTCGAGGCCAGCCTGGTCTCCAAAGTGAGTTCCAGGAATGGCGCAAAGCTACACAGAGAAGCCCTGTCTCAAAAAACAAAAAACAAAACAAAACAAAACCCTTCTAATCTAACCTTGCTGCTCAAGGCTTTAGCTTCTTCTCTCAACCAACTGCACTATTGTAACTGCTATATTCTAACACAGCTGAGACTAACATATTCCAGTCATTAGGTGTGATCCTGTTTCTAGAAGATCACTTATTTAACATCTGTTTCACGTATGTTGAATGTATACCATAGGGAACTACATCTCCCTTGATATTCTTTAAATCTCTCAAATGACTAGGCTGCCAGATATATGCTACATTTCCTTTAGGATGTTTATCATTTGCTGGCTTTTCACAAACGGTGACAGGGTAAACTACAGTGCCACCTGTTGTTACTTTTGGGAAGTCATCTCTAACTCCTTAAGGTACTGGTAATGTTATGACTTCTATAGCCTTGACCTTCTGCTTGTTAGCATCCTTATTATCAGTTCTCATGGACTCCTCCAAAGCTTGAAATCGATTAACTACACCTTCTTCTAGAGTCTGTACTTCCTGTACTATAATATTTCTAATGACTTCATGGAATCAAACAATTTTTTATGTTCATTAGAAAAAGCTGATTCCCAGACTGCATCCCACAGAACCAGGGAGGCAATATAGCAGGGGGCCTAGGATGACTGCGGCTTATAGTAAGTTTTGGTTTTACTCAATCACTGGGCAAGCCTCAGTGAAATATTTCACTGTTAGGATAAGAATTCATACTGTATCAAGCTGATAATAGAAAAATAAATAAATTGATTTTAAAAAATAGCTGATTCCAAAGAATTTATTCTATCAATTAATGATCATCGTTCTTCCTTAGAAATGATCTGGATGGAAGTAAGATTGCTCTGGAGATATACTTTTCTATCCATTAGGTATTCACATTTATTATGAATAGAATTAAATCTGGTTGCCCAGTTATTATTAGCAGACTGAAGTCCTTGTGGTAAATTAGCAGATTCCAAAGAAAGAATCCTTTTAAGTTCTCAATACCACTTTGCAAAGTCTGTATCAGTCCTATTAATGTCTCATTTTTGGTGTTATTAGTAGACCAGTTTTTTCAATGATACGATATAAATTACTAGGCTAATGGCCAATTTGGAAGAAATTGTATATGTCCTAGGAAGGTTGAATATGTCTTGTAAAATTTCTTCCATAGTATAGACAAAGAAGCTTTTAAATTCCTGGATGTTTATATTATCCACCATGCATGAGAGACTTAAAATTTGTAAAGAAAATTTTAAATGTATTTTATTTATTTGTTTGTTTGTTTGTTTGTTTATAAGTCAATTTAAGGTGTAAAGTTATCAAGTAATTTACCTCAGATAAGATCCTTAAGAGATTGTCCTAAGTGTCCAGCTGTTCCAGAGGTAATTACCAGGTTGGGCAAATTTTGGGTGTAGTAGCAATATTTGGCCAGCAGGTATCGCAGGTGTAGTGTCAGAACAGGTCTGGTGTGAGCTGACTCGGCTCCCTGAATGGGCTGCTGGGAATCAAACACTCACCCAGGCAAAGCCTACCTGGGTAGAGCTGCCGGGATCACAACAACTGAGGCAGCAGGCAGAACACTGGTGGCAACTGTCCACAGAATGGTGATGGTGGCAGCAGGGGAGCCAGGCTGCCAGGACCGTGTGCTCTCGAGGGTGGACGCCCAGGTTGTCCCGGAATTGGCAGCAAGTCTGCTGGTAGTCTTTGACCAGGCAGGGGGCGGGGTGTGTGTGTGTGTGTGTGTGTGTGTGTGTGTGTGTGTGACCCGATCCAGCCGCTACAAGCACAGAACTGGAAAGGCGCCTAGTGCGGGCACCTTTCTTTCTAACACAGTGCTCTATCTGCTGCGGAATATGTGTGCTTCCGAAGGCAGTGGTTTCAAGATCCACAGGCGTGTGATCTGCCTGGCCTGGGAGTGCTTGACTCACACACTGCGTGACTTCTGCCTGGTGGTCACCTGAGCAGGGGTCAGGAAGTTCCTGGGGGGTTTGGGCTGTGTGTGGGCTCTGCAAGGTGGAGAAACTCACCAGCAGCTGCCTGTGTTAGGGTTTTGACACACAAGTAACCCCAGTAGAGGTGCATGGGGCTGAGATCCACATGGTTGGGTGCCAGATAATTCAAGAAATCCATGAGAGTCTGCTGAAGGAGTATTAGGGAAGTTTATTAGGATAAATTGAGGGAATACACTCACGAATACGGAACCAAGTAGACAGCTGAAGTTGTCCTCTGTTCTGACTGGGAGCAAATCCACCTCGTGGTTCAGTCATACCAGGAAGCAAGGAGCAGAGCCTCTAGACCCCTCTCCCTTCCTTTTAAGAGGTCACAGACATCAGCAAGAAACACTGCCTCCTTTGTGCTCTGTAGCCCAAGGTCATGGGTGGAGCAAATACCACCACACCATGGTGACAGTCTGCCTGAGTACATATGTGCCCTCCCCTACTAATGCTCCCTGCCTGTCTCTACAGGCCTATGTGTCTCAGTGGCCCTGGACACTGCTGCTCTTGGCGGTCAGCGGATTCTGCAACTTTGCACAGAATGTCATCGCCTTTAGCATCCTCAACCTCATCAGCCCGCTCAGCTACTCAGTGGCCAATGCCACCAAAAGGATTATGGTCATCACCGTGTCCCTCATCATGCTTCGCAATCCAGTGACCAGCACCAATGTTCTGGGCATGATGACTGCCATCCTGGGTGTCTTTCTGTACAACAAGGTGAGCATTAGGGGCCACTGCCCCCCAGCCAGGCATAGCCTAGGGGAGTCACGAGGAGGAGCTGAGGGAGGGTGGGAAGGATGATTTTGGCTCTGGTTCCAAAGGTGCCTAACAAGGTGGGTGGGTTCTGTGCTGCACAGACCATCATGGCAGCAGGACTGTAAACACAAGCTACCCTAGAACTCACTGTCTTCCTGCCTCTGTCCCGAGCTCTGCGGCATGGGTGCACAAGGCCTGAAGCTTCCTTTGTTTCTGTTTGTTTGTCTTGGAGCAGAGCCTTGTATAGTCCAGAAAGGCCTTGAGCTTGTTCTGCCTGGTTTATGCCGTGCTGGGGATGGAGCCCAGGGCTTTGTGTATGCCACACAAGTGTTCTACCACAGAAGCATCCCTAGTCCTTGGTTTTGGGGTGACCTCTTTTTTGGTGGTATGCTTTTTTTTTGTTTTGTTTCAGTTTGGTTTTTTTTTTTTTTGAAAGTTTCATGTAGCCCAGGTTAGCCTCGAACTCACTATGTAGCATAAGCTGGCCTGATAATTCCTGCCCTCCTGCCTCTGGCTCCTTAGTGCTGGGGGTAACATGCCCCCCACACCCAAAGTTCCCTTGTACCTCATTGCTCTCTTTTCACACAGACCAAGTACGATGCGAACCAGCAGGCTAGGCGCCACCTCCTTCCAGTCTCTACATCGGACCTGAGCAGCAGAGAGCACCTGAGGAGCCCAATAGAGAAGCCCCACAATGGTGCACTCTTCCCCCAGCAGGGGGACTTCCAGTATCGCAACATCCTCCTCACAGACCATTTCCAGTATGGCCGCCAGAGCCACCCGAACTCCTATGCCCTCAGCCGCCATGATGTGTAGGTGCCACCAGGCCAGGCCTCCTGCACCACCTCCCTAAGCCCAGCAGCCTGGCTGAGCATGTGGCAGGCCAGCAGGGGAGCCCTAGATCCTGATGGGCTATGGGATGTGACCACAATATGGACAGCCACAGGCTCTGGGCAGAGGGAGCGCCATAGAGAGATCCTGGTTCACTCTGCTGCTCAGAGGCCACGTTCTGCATTGGTGCACAGCGGTGCCCTCGGTACATTGCAGAGGTCTGGTCTGAACTTCTGGTGACAAGGACCCACTCTGCAGAACTGGCATCACTGTGGCTACGGTCCTGGAAGCCAGCAGAGGTGGCATCTGGGTCATCAAGGAGAGGACAGCGGGACTGTAGTCCAGAGGTCTAGAGAGCAGGAACAGGTACCATTACCTGTCCCCAGCAACAGTGCTTCAGGATGTCCTAAGGCAGTTGGCCACTTGCAGCTAGTGCTGAGCTGGGGTGGACTTACAGTGACCATCGGTTCATTAGCCATTGGTGTGACCTCCCTCTGCCTTGTGGGTGTCAGAGCAGAACACAACCCTCCACTCCAGGCCTGATTGGCCCTTGAACTCTAGAAGAGGTGGCCAGTGTTAACCTTGGTTGCATCCTCACCCTTCTGATGGCACAGAAGGCCAGGTGATGGTGTTGACAATTTCCTTAGGACCTCAAGAAGTTTCTTTGGGGAACATCTTGTTGGCTATGGTAACTTTGGAGCCTAGGTCCTGGCAGGCACTGCACCAGGGCTAGCCAATAGGTGGAAACAGTCTTGACTCATTTCAAATATGGGATATTTGTTGTTGGAACAGTCCCTTGGAGCTCTGTGGTAGCAGGTGATGCTGAGGTCCTGAAGCTGCAGCTGGAATAGCAGAAGGTGGAATCCACACACCAAATACAGCGTCGCTTGTTGGTGAGGGGATGGTATGTGGGTCAGGATCTGAACTGTCCCAGTGGACGGGACAGCTGTGTCCCAGTGGTTGAGACAGCAGGCAGGTGTTAGTTCTTTAGCTCAGAGTCACTTTAAGGCTGGGTTGGTAGCGTGCCTGCCTCACATGCATTCGTCAGAGGCTTCTGTCCCAGCGTCACAGGAAGCAACAGTGGTGCAGGCCTGCCTTCCCAGCACTCTGGAAGCAAGGTCAGAGTCCTTAGACCAGCCTCAACTCCATGAGAGCTTATCTCAAGAAAAAGATCAGTTTTAGGGACCTGGCCTGGTGGCATACATCCAGGGGCTGAGCCAGGAGGATGACCATGAGTTTGAAGCCAATCTGGGCTACATAATGAGGCTGTCTCAGAAACAGGCAAAAAGTTTGGAGGCTCATCCTGGTGACCTACACCTATGGTTGGTTGTAGCTACTTAGGAAGCCAAGGCAGGAGGCTCTTCCAAGCCTGTGAATTCAAGGCCAGTGTGGCAATACAAGGAGAACCTTTTGTAAGCAGAGGTGTGGGTTCTGGTGTGGGCACAGCAGGTAAATGGTGGGACCCAAGGTTTGTGGCATGTCTTCTTTGGCAGTCGGGCCTCAGGCTTAGTTTGGGGTATCTGTAAGTTTGGGTTTTTGTTTGTTTGTTTTTGAGACAGGGTCCCAAAATATGGACCACACTGGCCTCAAACTCATAGAGATCTACCTGTGCCTGCCTCCTGAGCGCTGGGATTCAGAGCATGTGTGCCATGCCTGCCTGGAGACATCCTCACTAAGGCTCCCAGACAGACCTTCAACTCTCAGCATTCTTTGTGCCTCTGTCTCCGTCTCTAAGCCCTGAGCTGACAAGTGCGTCATGGCACCCCAGTCCTCAGCTCCTGGTTTGTTGGGTCCCTCTGCTTTTGATGAATTGGAGTTTTGTATCTAAGGTTAGTTCATTGGCAATGCCAGCCTCAAGGCAGTCCCATCTGCCCTGCTTGCTGGTTTTCAGATGTTCAGAGCCTACCACTGCAGATGGAGCACCTTGGTAGGGTGGTCTGGTGGGTTTTCCTCCCTGGGGAAGACACAGACACCTGACACTACAGAGGTCTCTGTGAGTGACCCTGACAATGTGCTGAACTCAAAATGAATTATGTCTTTTTGGATTTCCATGATGTTGCTGTAATATGTATATTAATGCATTTTTCCTTTTCCGATGTGAGGTTTGCCAGGGAGGGAAAGGCTCATCTCACTTTTCTTACGGTTTATAAATTAATAAATGGGATATTTAATTCTCTTCATAGGCTTACAGTGGGTGTGAACACAGGAATGGATGAGACAATCAGGTAGACCAGATGGCTGCAGCTCAGTGGGTGCAGTACTCACCTGGCATTTATGAAGCCCTGGGTTCCATCCTCAGCAGCACATAAACCTGTGGTGCATACCTAGTACCCTAGTCTCAGGAGGCTGAGACAGTTAAGAACAGGAGTTCACGGTCATCTGAGCTACATGAGTCAAAACAGATTTGATGGTTCATGGCTTGCCTTGGCCCATTCAAAGTCACATTAGCTCCAGTCTTGCTTCCCACACCATGTTCGCCTCTCCAGTTTCGCCCCATCCCACCTCTCTGTTGGAGTTCATATTAGAGAATCTTTGTTGCTCTCTCCATATACCCTTTGAAATGGCCTGGCCAAAACACTTATCCTGGCTCACCCAACTCCTTCATTTTGCAGAAGGGGAAACAGGTTTAGAATAGTTTTGAATGTCTGTTCATTATTAAGATACTCAGAGTGGGGCTTCTTTCAGTTATTTCTTTCTTTTATTCTAGGGAAGGCAATGAGCCAGATGTGTTGAGGCAGGGAAGTACTTGAGACTCGATTTCCCTGTGTGTTGGGAGGACCCCTGGCACTCAGCTCTTCAAGACCAGACTCTAAGCCCCAAAACCTCAGGGTCAGAAACAGGAAACCCATGTTCTTGTTTTCCATTGTCATCATCCTGAGACTCTGGTGTCATAGGCCGTTCTGTGGGAATAGCTGTGTTCCTGGTCGGCATTCACCAGAAATAAACGATGGTCTCCAGGGGCTTGAGATTGGCTGTGCTTTGTCAGGGAGGGTCTCTCCTGTGCTCCCAGCAGCGCAACACGCTAGGAGACCGAAAATCCAGGGCAGGGAAATGGCCTGGGCAGACCTTTTATGTGGCAGGTATGGAAACCAGAATTGAGATTCATGCCCCACATGCCGTCATAGTGCAGGGGAGGTGGAGCCAGGGTCCTGGGAGCATGCTGACTATCAGCCAGATCCAGGTTCAGCCAGAGGCCCTGCCTTATGTATGAGGTGGAGGGCCAGGGAGATGGCTAAGTAAGGGTGATTGCTGCCAAGCCTGGCAATCTGAGTTCCATTTCTGGGACCCACATGGTAGGAGAGAATTGATTCCTGCACGTTGTCCTCTGACCCCCACGTACATGCTCTGGCATGCACTCACCCACACAGAAATACTCTGAATAAATAAATATTTGAAAATTTTAAAGTGTGTGTGTGCAGAGCAGTTAGGGAAGATACCTGTTGTCAGTTTCTAGCCTCTGCATGTAAATGCATATGCACACTCCGTTATACATGGGCACCTATACATGCAAACAACCACAGGTACTTGTACACATATACACAAACCACATACATATGCAAGGTAAGAAAAAAAAAGTCTGCCTGCCTTTATTTTCATGCCTGAATGTCTAACAGTCATGTGTGTGTGTGTGTGTGTGTGTGTGTGTGTGTGTGTGTGTACACTTACTGAGGCTGGCCCGAAGCCTCCTACCAAGGCTCCTCGAGAACCTCTATGGCATCAGCCAGCTGATATTGCTCCAGGTTTCTGTTCCTGCAGGAGCCCAGGTCCAGCCACACTCCTTCAGGGCAGTCAGGGCCTCATTTCCTTAGCTACCCTTTCGTTCTCAGATAGAGTCTACAGCCCAGGCTGACTTCAGATGAACGACCCCTTCCTCGGCCTCAGGAGGAGTTACAAACATGCTATATACTTGCACCCAGGCCAGAGAGTCCCATGGCCTTCCTCCTCTACCTCCCCAGCACTAGGGTTATGATTGTGCACCACCACGCCTGGCTTTGATGTGACCGCTCAAGGTTTGAACTCGGATCCTCATGCATTCGTAGCAAGCACTTCACCCACTGAAGCCAGCCCTGTATATACAAACAGTTGGGGGACAGGCACCTGTATGCGGGTGTAGAGGCCAGTTCGGCCTGGGTGTCCTCTCAGTCTCCATCTTAGTTTATGAAGTAGGGTCAGTCATTGGAGCTCACTGATTGGCTAGACTGGTCAGTCAGCAAGCCAAGATCCTCCTGTCTCTGTGCCACCAATTCTAGCCTTTGTAGCCTTTGCCTGGAAGTTGGGATCAGACTCCAGGCTCAGTGCTTATGCAGCAAACACTTTACTGACGCTGCTATCTCCTGAGCCTGTTTTTAAGTTTTAAAAACAACTAGTTATTGGTATTCAGATGTTTAAAAGAACAGGTTAGAGAGGCTGGAGAGGTGGCTCAGTAACAGACTGGCTGCTCTTACAGAGGACCTGAGTTTGAGTTCAGGCACCTAAATAGTGGATCACAACCTTATATAACTCCAGTTCCAAGCGATCTTTTGGACTCTGTGGGCACTGCATACATGCAGTATATAGACATATATGCAGGCAAACACCCAAACACATAAAATCTTTAAAAATACAGGGCCGGGTGGTGAAAGTGCACACCTGTAATCCCAGCACTCAGGAGGCAGAGCCAGGTGGATCTCTGTGAGTTCGAGGCCAGCCTGGGCTAAAGAGAGAGATCCAGGACAGGTAACAAAACTACACAGAGAAACCCTGTCTTGGAAACCAAAATAAATAAAAGAATGAGGTAGACCCCTGCACACAGCAGACAAGTTTCCAAACCTGTCATGAAGCTCAGGGTCATCCTTGGCTACACAGTTTGAGTGAGAATATCATTTTGTGACTGTTTATTGTTTCCTTTGGAAAATAATATGCCAAAGATACCATGTTACTAAATACTCTCCCTCAGTTCTATGTGCATCATAGCTTCCCAAGAGACAGACATGCCACTGATCACCAGTTAGGCTTCTAGTCCAGCATTCTTGGTGTGTACTCACTATAGCCACTGTTCAAGCCGAGGATAGCCACTGTACCAGTGTGTGTGGTCTTAGTTTCCTGGTCTAATCTGTTTTCTGTTGCTGTAACAGATTACCAATACCAGGGGGATGCTAAGTCATGGTTTGGCTCCCGGTGCTGGGGGCTAGAGAGTCCCAAAGTAGTTCTGTGTTCCTAACCTGGTGACCAGAGGGACCTAGGCACGGGTCTCTTTTCTGGGCTTTCCTGGGATTTGCAGCAGTGCTGCCGCAGCATGAGCGTAGGAGTCCAGCTCCGACCTGCTCCCACCTGATGAACGAAGGGATCTTGGGTGGAGGAGAGAGGAACGAGGAAATGTTAAAGATAGACCTAGATGACGGCAAGACAGAGAGACACAGGATAGCTGTGTTGGGAGGGCCTAGGTCAATACCCAGCAGCCTCGAAGTTTATTCAAAAGGGCTTTTTTGTTTTTGTAGACAGGGTTTCTCTGGAGCCTGTCCTGGAACTCTCTCTGTAGCCCAGGCTGGCCTCGAACTCACAGAGATCCGCCTGGCTCTGCCTCCCGAGTGCTGGGATTAAAGGCGTGCATGCCCAACTCAAAAGGGCTTTTTATACAAATGCCAAAGGGAGCAGCAAAAGACCTCCCCGGTGCAAGATCAAAGTACACTGCACAGCCAAGTGTAGACCCTTCCAAACACCTGGTAAACACGCCTGAGGCCAAATCATCTCCTTACACAACCTGCTGGGTAAAGCAAGCTCAGATTCTCTGGCCCTGAGTAAGGTCTCACTAGATAGTCTCTATGGGCCTCCACACAAGATGACAGGTGTGACTGGCCATACTTGGCTCTCTCTCCTGTTTGAGGCATCTGGTTTCATCCTCCTGCCTCCACCCTCAAGTGCGGAGCATCCACAACTCTTTCCCTAAAGCCACTGGATCAGCCAGGCATGGCAGGCACTCCACCACCTAGGACGTAGAAGCAGGACTGCTACAAGTTTGAAGACAACGACATTTGTTTGTCGAAAAATGAAATAAAGAAGACAGCTGGGCGGTGGTGGCACACGCCTTTAATCCCAGCACTCGGGAGGCAGAGGCAGGCGGATCTCTGTGAGTTCAAGGCCAGCCTGGGCTACAGAGTGAGTTCCAGGAAAGGCTCAAAGCTACACAGAGAAACCTTGTCTTGACTCCCTCCCCCCCAAAAAAGAAGCCATTACATCAAGGTGGAAGGTGGAGGAACCAACACTTGTGACATCATTAGAACCCCCCAAAGTTTCCACCCACAACTATTACAAGACTCAAGTTTGCAGATGGGTTGCTTCCAACCTATGAAATTAAGGGTGGCCTGTTTGCATCATAGCTGGATGGCAGGGCTCCCCTCATTGAGGGATGAATATTTTATTTGAAAGACAGGGATGCTGGGGCCCAGCTTATTTCTTCTCTTCAGTTCAGGGAATGGTGCAGCCACAGTGGGCACATTTTCCCAGTTTTCTTCATCAAGATCATCCTCATAGGTTGGCCCAGAGGCCCCCTGGGCCCATCCCAGGTCATTCTAGATTGTACCAGGTGGACGATTGGCATTAATTTTACAGGGGCTCACAGCTACTAGACTACTGTATCCATTCATTCAAGATAGGATCTCATGGTGTGCAGACTAGCTCTGAACTCTGGGTAATTCTCTTTACAGCAGGTTCTAGGGCAATAGTGGATTAGTTTCACATCCTGTTAACAGTGAATACAACCTCTGCTGGGTTGTCAACAAAGTAATACCCACAGGGAACAAGTGAGCCTCAGGCTTGCTGGACAGGGATAAGTGTGCTCACTCACCCAGTAGATGAACTATATTCCCTCAGAGGCGCCTGTGAGCGATGGCTGGAGAATAGGGGTGGGGCTAGTTGTTGCTGCATCAGGCTTTGTGGTAACTTCTGTGTGCTACCCCCACAATCACATGAAGAGGCCAGGAAATGTCATATGCACCACTCTGTCTTGCTGTCCACATTATTCCCTGGAAACACGATCTCTCACTGAACCTGGAGCCAGGCTGGTGGCCAGTGAGTCCAGCATCCACCTGCCTGACTCCATGGCACAGAGGCGGTGTCACATGGGCATGGCCACTCCTGACCTGACGAGGTTGCAGGTGAAATCAAACTCTGGTCCTCACACTTACACAGCACTCTTAGCCACTCAGCTCTCCTCGTTGTTTTTGCTTGTTTTTTTTTAATCCACTTATTTAGTGTATGTGGGGGTGTACATGCCATGGTCACATGTGGATGCCAGGGGACTACTTGGGAGTCAGCTCTTCCACTGTGGGTTTTAGGGATCAAACTTAGGTCATGAGGCTTGGCAACAAAGTACCTTTACCAGTTGGGCCATCTTTTGTTAAGACAGGTCTCATGAAGCTTAGGCTAGCTTTGACCTCACTATGTAGTTGGCCTTGAATTCTTTCTTTTTTTAAAGACTTATTTATTTATCATGTATACAGTATTCTGTCTGCACATATCCCCACAGGCCAGAAAAGGGCACCAGATCTCATTATAGATGGTTGTGAGCCACCATGTGGTTGCTGGGAATTGAACTCAGGACCTCTGGAAGAACAGTCAGTGCTCTTAACCACTGAGCCATCTCTCCAGCCCCCTGGCTGAATTCTTGACTCTGATTCCTGTGCACTGGGCACTGAACTGGAACCACACTCTACGGCTTTAGGACAATTATGTGCCTGTCTGATGAAATGCCAGGGAAAGGACCCGGGCCTCACGCCTGCTAGGGAAGCACAGATGCCCACGATGCCTGGCCATTTAGGCTTCCCCCTATTTTGGAATATTCTGTGAGCAGTCAGGGCAGCTGCTACAGTAAGGAGACCAGATGTGTTGCAAGTTTTGGTCTCAGACTTGGTGAATGGTGATTCATTCAGGTTCCCAGAGAGGTTCATTAGGAGGCAGGGTCACCGAGAAGGGCAAAGCCCAGCTAAGTAGCAAGGAGAGAGGCAGGCCTCCCTCAGCAGAATCTAGTTGTCCAGAATTATTAGGGAGGTGGTGAGGGACAGTGGGTTGGGAAATACTAAGCAGAGGTCCAGGTGCGATGGTGCATGCCTTTAACCCCAGCCCTGGGGAAGCAGAGGCCCTGTGCAGGGGTACAAGTGGGTATGTGGAGCACGCTGGTGAGATGGCTCAGTGGGTAAAGGCACTTGTTAAGCCCAATAACCCGAGTTCAATTCCTGGGGACACTAAAATGGCAGTTAAGAACCAATCATGGTTCAGCTGTCCTCTCACCTCCACACACGGGCCAAGGAGGTACACTTTCCCTCTCCCCTTGGCCATTCAAAGCAGGGTTTCTCTCTATCTAGCTGTTCTGGAACTTGCTCTGGCCTCCAACTCAGAGATCCACCAGCCTCTACTGGGATTACAGGCATGCACCACACACAGTCCAGCTCTCCTATTGCTCCCTGAGCCCCAGATAAGGTATCTGTGTAACAGCCCAGACTGTTCTGGAACTTGCTTTGTAAATCAGGCTGGCCTCGAACTCAGGGAGATCCACCTGCTTCTGACTCATGAGTGCTGGGATTAAAGGCGTGCACACCACCACCAAGTTCCTATTGTTTTAATTTTGTGTTCTGCCTCCGTGTTTGTATGTACACCACGTGTGTCCTGTTCCCAAGGAGGCCAGAAGAGGACATCAGATGCTCTGGCACTGGAGTTACAGTTGTGAGCTGCCAGTGTGGGTGCTGGGAATCAAACCAGAATCCTGTGGAAGAGCAGCAGGTGTTCTTGTGGCTGAACCATGTCTCCAGAACCGCCCCCTCACTTCCACTGCTTCAAACCAGGATACCAGAGTGTCCTCCTCAGGAGGGGACTGGGGTTAACAAGGAAAGTGGTGTTCAGCATTCCACATCTCATCCACTGTTATGGAGATAATAAGGCTGAGGAAACTGGGACAGCAGAGCTCAGAGGCAGCTGAAGGGAATGGGGGAGTTGGTTTTACCAATAAGTTAGACCACTGGTTTGAGCAGAATGCTGGGTAGACACAGGCTTGAGCAGGAGTATGACCTAGGAGATAGACAGGCAGGGCCACTGTCCCTGACGCACCAGCTGCCTTGCGGGTCAGACAATAGGATGGGGGTTAGAGCGGCCTGGGTGCTGTTAGAATAAAGACAGTAAGGCCCAAGCTTTGTCAGGAAGATCTCACACTGCAAGCAAGAACCTTCTGGAACCATCTCAGGTGAGCAGATGTAGACTTTGGTTTGCTGTGAGCCACAAAGTCTAGACAAGACTATAATGTCCTTTGTGGATCACAGGCCTGTGCTGTTGTCTGGCTATTATTATTACTACTACTATTATTTTATTTGTGTTTCGCCTGTATGTATGCCTGTGTGAGAGTGTTGGGTGCTGGGGTTACAAAGAGTTGTAAAGGTGTCTTGTGGGTGCTGGGAATTGAACCCAGGTCCTCTGGAAGAGCAATCAGCGCTCTTAACCGATGAGCCATCTCTCCAGCCCCTGTCGTCTGGCTTTTACACTGAGTGCTAGGACCTGAGCTCAGATTATCTTTCTCCAAAGCCAAGCACATCACCACTGAGCAATCTCTGCAGCTCCAAGATCAGGACATCATAAAGAGTTTTCCCAGAAGACAAGCTAGGATTTCCTGGAGGGCACGGGGAATCTCAAGACTGTCAGGATCCCTCACAAACTCAAATGCACCTTTCCTCCTTGTATAATCTTGGTGTGGCGCTTCCAGCAGGTAAGGTGGTGTCCAACAGAGGCAAGAGAATTAGGAGATGTTAGAGATCCTGGCATAACAGACCCGAAGACACAAGGCTCACAGTTAAGGGCTTGGCAGCCAGCACAAATGAAATCCACTGCCGGAGATGTCAGCACACAGCTCCAAGAGATTCTGTGCACTCTTTCAGCCCCCGAGGGCACTGAAGTCACCTACACAACCCACCAAACAAATACACACGGTTAAAATAAATCTGGGTTTTTTTTTTTCCGAGACAGGGTTTCTTTGTATAGTCCTAGCTGTCCTGGAACTCGCAATGTAGACTAGGCTTGCCTGCCTCTGCCTCCTAAGTGCTGGAATTAAAGGCGTGTGTCACTATGCCTGGCAAACTAAAATACATTTTTTTTAAATCTTTTTAAAAAGCCGATAGTTGGGCTGGAGAGACGGCTCAGAGGTTAAGAGCACTGGCTGTTCTTCCAGAAGTCCTGAGTTCAATTCCCAGCAACCACATGGTGGCTAACAACCATCCATAATGAGATCTGGTGCCCTCTTCTGGCCTGCGGGGATACATGCAGGCAGAACATTGTATACATAATAAATAAATCTTAAAAAAAAAAAAAAAAAAAAAAAAAGCCGACAGTAGCCGGGCAGTGGTGGCACACGCCTTTAATCCCAGCACTCGGGAGGCAGAGGCAGGCGGATCTCTGTGAGTTCGAGGCCAACCTGGTCTACAAAGTGAGTTCCAGGAAAGGTGCAAAGCTACACAGAGAAACCTTGTCTCGAAAAGCCCAGGGGGAAAAAAAAGCCGATAGTGTAGCTCCGTGTTTGCCTAGTATGCACGCATTCCTGGCTTCCAATTTAACACCCCATACCCGGGCGCACGCCTGTCATCGCAGCACTCAAGCGCCGACAGAAGCATCGGGAGTATAAGATCACCCCCAACCATACGGGGAGTTAGAGGCCAGCCTGAACTTCCTGAGACCCAATCTCCAAAAAGCAGACGTAAATAATAAAATACGTAAACAAGGGGCTGGCTGTCGACGGCTGCTTTCAGCTCTTCCCTAGGTCTGCACGAGTCTGCACCGTCGCTTCAGAAGACACGTCGTTGCTTCGCTTCTGTCTGAGGCCGGTGTTGGGAAGCCGGGCGCCCCCGTGTTCAAAATCCTTACCCCAAAGGCGCAGATCGGAACGGAAGTACCCGAGCTGGGGTCGTGTGATTGATTAGCCAAGCCTGGACGGTGCAGGAGGCTGTGAAGGATGCAGAGACCCGGGACTGCCCCGACGCTCTTGCCCAAACCCAAGCCGGCGCCGCTCCACACTACCGCGTCGCCGCGGACCAGCGGCGCGTCCAGCGCGTGCGCCAGGAAGCTCCCACGCATGCGCCTGGCTAGCCCCGCCGCGCGTGACCCCTCCCGCAGTCTCTTCCCGCCCTCCTCCAGGCCTCACTTCCGGGGTTTCCCAGCGACGGCCGTAAATGGCGCGCAGAAGCGGCCCGCGAGGCCGTCGTAAACGGCTCCCTTTGCGACACTTCCGGCCGGTTTCTGCGGCCGGTGCTGGTGGGCGATCGTGAGGCGCCGGAGGACGTTCCCAGCGGCTGCAGCCATGGAGATCCCGCTGCCGCCAGACGGTGAGGCCCATCCTTGAGCGGAGGTCGTTAGGTTCTCCCCGCGTGCCCCGGTCGGCCGGCCGTGCCTCTCCGAGTTCCCGGATCGGAGACGAAGCGCGCTGCGGCCTCGCCGCTCCTCCCGCGGCCTCTCCCGTGGGTCCCCGCATTCCAGCGCGCGCGCTTGGCCCCATTCAGGACCCGTACACCGCCGCCTTGCCGCGGCCCGCCCCAGAGGACCCCTGCCGGGTCTCCGGGTTCGGGCTGCCCCCTTTGACGTCTTTTCCTCCGTCCTGCAGACCAGGAGCTTCGAAATGTCATCGATAAGCTCGCTCAGTTCGTGGCTCGCAACGGTCCCGAGTTCGAGAAAATGACGATGGAGAAGCAGAAGGACAACCCGAAATTCTCGTTTCTGTTCGGAGGCGAGTTCTACAGTTACTACAAGTGCAAGCTGGCCCTGGAGCAGCAGCAGCGTGAGTCCCCCGGCCCCCGGCCGCCTCGGCGCGCAGTCCCGGCCCCGCCGCAGCCTCTTTCCCTGGGGTCGCGTGTTGTTTCCGCTGCAGAGCTGAGCGGTTGTCTCCGCCGTTCTTTCTGTTGTTCCCGGGCCCTGCCTCAAGATAGACTGTTGAATCCATGTGTCATATGGAGCCATAGAAGTGTCACAGATTCACTTCCCGGGCGCTGGGTCGGGAGTTTGTGGATTTCTTTGCAGAGGGGATGAGCGGTCTGCAGGAAGGCGGGAAGCAGAGGCTTGGACCTGGGGCAGGAACTGCGTAGCTCATCCTTCAGGCTGAGGCCAGAGGTTTCTGTGCATTTCAGATGCATAGATCAAAAAGTTTTCCCTTTAGTTCTTGCAACGTTCTTTTTCCTTATTGTTTTTTAAATGGCTTCCTACATAGAGTTTCTCTGTAGCGCTGACTATCCTGGAGCTAGCTTTGTAGACTAGGATAGCCTCAAACTCCGATCTGCCTGCTTCTGCCACCCAAGTGCTAGGATTAAAGGCGTGCACCACCCTGCCTGGCCTAACTGTATCTTAAATGCCCAACTAGGTGAGCATCAAGAAAAACATGATACAAAAAAAAAATAAATAAATAAGAATTTTAGAGCCAGGTGTGGTGGGTCTGGGTCAGCCCTTTAATTCCAGCACTCAGAAGGCAGAGGCAGGTGAATCTCTGAGTTTGAGGCTAGCCTGGTCTACATATCAAGTTCCATTATAGGCAGTGCTGCACAGACCTTGTCTCAAAAAAAATGAAAAAAGAAAATAGGCCTTTGAGGGTCTCACACTGTAGCCCAAGTTGGTCTGCCAGCCTCTTACTCAGGCTGGCTTCCAACTCAAACCAAACCTCCTCCATCAGCTTTTCAGGCGGTGGGATTACAAGTGTAGGGCAGCATGCCCAGTCTTTGAGGGTAACATGTCAACAGATGGTGTGGGTCCTGAGGGCAGGACTCCACATCTGTCACACCCAGCGTAGCTCTCTAGCCTCTGGATAAGCTGTTGAAATGAGTGCATGCTCTTGCAAAGCCGACAGCTGCCGAGCCACAGTCCTCTGATGCCAAATATTTCTTTGTTGTGCTCTAGCAATGTGTTGTGGGGGATGGGTAGAAAGCTTGTAGGACAGGCAGACTTGAGCCCACGGAGCACAGGGACTTGAAGAAGCTGTATGTTCAGAGAGGAAGCACCAGTGGCCACAAGTGTGAACTGAGGGAGGGTTTGATATGGAGAGTTTTGATATACCACGGTAGGTGCTGCAGTCTTGTCGGTCGAGAGGCTTTGTTTCCTGTTCAGTCTTGGTAGAGGTCAGCTGTTTGATGTCACCAGCAGGGTGTCTGTTCATTCCTTAGCCCCCAGAGCGCCAAGTTCATAACCATGCAACGGCAGCAGAGAACCACAAGAGGGTTCCAACACAACAGGCTGGAGTTGGGAAGGGGGGTGATTGATGGTCACCCCTTATGAAGGTGGTCATGAGCATGGAGGCAGGTGGGGTCAAAGGCAGACCCACTTGGGGATGGGCGAGGGAAGACAAAATGGGAGAGAGTTCTGACAGTGCCTGGGAGTTACACAGGAAGTCACTTGTTGGGGCCATAGACTTAAAGCTGTAGCAGGGAAAGGAAAGTGTTTGGAAGCCGTGGCAGATTGGAGGCCAGGGACAGGAGGAGATTCCAAGAGCCATACCATAGAGCATCTACTGACCATGACAGGGACAGCCAAGGCAAACTGGAGAGAGGGCTGGGGGGCAGCAGGCCGAGGGTGATGGAAGTCCAGAAGAGGGTTTGGGTTTGGCCACAAGGGAGACAGGAGTAGAGAGGACCTGCTTGCTGAGGAGCTGTGAGCATCATCTGGAGGTTAGGTTCAGAAAGGGCACCCTTTGACTGGTCTAGAAAGACAGTTTGCAAGCTCTGTGGTAAAGGACTGGGGTTGAGCTGTTTCTTAAAACTTCAACCACCATGGCCTCGTGTTTGTAAAGTGCAATAAAAATGTAAGCTGTGGGGTACTGGCTATCCCGTGGATTATTACTTGAGGCGAGGCTGCTCCACAGGCTTCTGTCTGCTATGTGCAGAGGGGCCACTCTCCTACAGAATACAGTTCCTTACTAGATGTGATGCAGGCAGAGGCAGAGCTGTGGCTGACACATACACCCTCATCTGGATGGACCGCTGTACAGGAGTGAAGGAGCAAAACCCAGACTTGGGCTGGGAGGGCTGGGAGGCGGGTACAGTGAAGCTGTGAAAGAAGGTCCAGTGGTGCCATGAGAAGGCCCAGGCCATCACTCCTCCAAAGTGGAGCTTCCTCCTCAAAGGAGTGTAGGGTTTACAGCTTAAACCAAGCAGACTTGTGGGGTGCCACTAAGGCCAAATGACACCTGCCCCCTTCTCCTACTTTGTTTTTACCCAAAGGCCATTTCCTTTGGGTGAGCCTCAGAGGCTCCCAAAGAGTGTTCCCATGTTGTTGGGATCAGGTAGGGCCCAAAAGTAGAGGGTAAGCAGGCCATCTTGTTGAAGTCCTATCTGCAAGCAGGGACCTTCTTCTCCAGACACATTGATACCTCATCTGGCCAGCATTGGGCACATGCCAGCCCCAGACACTTATTGTCAGACCAGTGTGTTTTTGGTGGTTCAAGCTATATGGATCCTGGATGCTGGTCCAAGGACTGCAGATGGGGAGGATCACTACAGGAGGTGGGGCAGGTCTTGGGGATACCCTGTGTGTGTTGGCCAGGGCTCCAGAATGTGTCTCGAGTGAAGGGGAGATTAGGGACCAGTCACATGGGAGAAGTGCCACATCTCCAGCAATGGCCATGGCCTGGAGAAGAAGGGAAGATGGGCAGGTTCAGCCTGTGTGGTGAGGGGGGGTAAAAAGGCAGCTCTGGTGGTCTCTAGCAAGGCCAGGCACAGCAGAGGCAGGTTGGCCCTATGAGGTGGAGAGTGGACCTAACGTCCTTCCATCAGGTCCTCCATTGAGGCCAAACCTGATGCATCTTTCAGAACCTGGGGCTGGCCCAAGGCTCACAGGACCCATCTCTCTCCTAGTCCTCTGCAAGCAGCAAGCCCCAGAGCTGGAGCCAACCTCAGCCATGCCCCCTCTGCCACAACCTCCGCTGGCTCCCACGGCATCCCTCACTCCGGCCCAGGGCACCCCATCAATGGACGAGCTCATCCAGCAGAGCCAGTGGAGTCTCCAGCAGCAGGAGCAGCACCTGCTGGCCCTGCGCCAGGTACAACTGTTTCTTGGGCCAGTGACCATGAGGTCACCTTCCAGTAGGACTGCCAGTCATTCACAGGTGTTGGGGGGACTTGTACCCATTGTGGATGCACCATGTGGCGGCTTGGTGCCTACCCTACTAGCCCCATTCGTTAGGCTGGTCCTGTTGCCAAATTCTGTAGGGATGAGAACCAGAAATGGAAGGAGTGATCTAAGGACCTGAGTACCAGCCCCATTTGGTGTTTCCTTGCTTACCCCTGTCACACATCATGCATAGGTGTTTGCCAGCAGTCACAGACTGGACAGTGAGGTATTGGGCACCAAAACAGGCCCCCGAGTCTTAACTGGCTTGGTGACCAATACTTTTAGCATGTGTTTGTTGGTTTGGGTTTGGTTTGCTTTGATTTTGGTTTTTCGAGACAGGGTTTCTCTGTGTAGCTTTGCGCCTTTCCTGGAACTCACTTGGTAGTCCAGGCTGGCCTCGAACTCACAGAGATCCACCTGGCTCTGCCTCCTGAGTGCTGGGACTAAAGGCATGTGCCACCAGCGCCCAGTGGTTTGCTTTGATTTGAGACAGCAGCTCTTCATGTGTCCGGAATCACGGTCTTCCTGCCTTACCTCCCGAGGGCTAGGAGCACAGGACCAACCACATGTTGACCCTCGCTCCTGCCTTGCTCTGCTTAGTCGGTTCTCAAACATCCTGCCTCCCGGCTTCACCTCTTCCTGCTGCTGAGGCCAGCTCTGTCCCCTGCCTGTCCGTCTGCTGTGGTGCTGCACTGTCACAGGATTTGGCATATGCTAAAGACAGATGTCTGTCCGCTCATACCACCTGTCCCTGTGGCCTTCCCAGGAGCAAGTGACTGCAGCTGTGGCACACGCAGTGGAGCAGCAGATGCAGAAGCTGCTGGAAGAGACACAGCTGGACATGAGCGAGTTTGACACCCTGCTACAGCCCATCATTGACACCTGCACTAAGGACGCCATCTCGGTGAGGCTCAGTGTGGGGTGGGGATGTCATCACCTGCCTGACCGACCACCCACTCACCCTGGCCTGACTCTCAGGCTGGGAAGAACTGGATGTTCAGCAATGCCAAGTCCCCACCACACTGCGAGCTGATGGCAGGCCACCTACGCAACCGCATCACTGCTGACGGAGCACACTTCGAGCTGCGGCTGCACCTCATCTATCTGATCAACGATGTGCTGCATCACTGGTGAGTACGCGGTCACTCGGGCCATAGCCCACACCTGTAAGGGTCTCCCAACTCACCAGACCACCCCTGCACACCCATACACTGGACCACTGCCTGCCCTCCCAGGACAGCGGCTGGCACCTCCACAGGCAGGCCTTGGGTTTTGCTGCCTCCTTTGCCTCCGCAGCATCCTTGTCTGCTTGTCTGCTGTCCTCCCTCCTACCCTGCACAGCCAGACACCTGGCCGCTACCCTCTGGGGACCCCCCCTCTGCTCTGATGTGTCCTGGGGCTCCTTTTGCTGACTCTGCCTATCAGACGTCTCCTTTGCACTATGGCTCCAGCCTCCTAGGGCCTGGTAGGTGTGTCTCTGCATGGTCACCGGGTGAAGTTGATGGAGGAAACCAGAACCCAGAACTCTGGGCAGAGGCAGGTGCAGGAGTTCCACGCTAGTGATTCATGCTGACAGTCAGCTAGGCTGACTGCCCCCTGCCTTTCAGCATGGCTCCCATGACAGCAGGAGAAGCTGACCTGCTCTTCCCTCCCTCCCTCCCTCCCTCCCCCTCTCCCCTCTCCCTACACGACCCCTGCCTGCCTTGTCTCCATACCTGTCCTGCTGGGAAGTGAGCAGTGGTTCTGCCACCTGTGCCCTCTTGCATAGGTATTCTTTCCCTCTCTTTCCTCTGTGGCTTGCCACTGCCTCTGAGGAGCCTCTGCTCAGATGGCCTCTTTCCCACTCCCTGCTGTGATCTTCACCTGGGCTCATAAAGCTGTGGCCTGCACCGCCTTACGTTACCCAGCTCCTGGCCAGCCATTGCTGCCCTTGGACCTCAGCTGTGGGAGCTGAAGCTGCTAGCCTCTGTGTGCACCTTTCCTGGGTTGGCCTGTGGGCCATCTTGCTAAGCAACTGTCACACCAGAGGCCTGGCTCCACCATACGGCACAGCTGGAAGGGCCTACTTGGACTGTTTCTTCCTCTTTGTCCCTCCTCAGTGGCACTGGGCACGAAACCCAGGGCCTTCCACATGGCAGGCAAATGCTGTGCCCAGGGCTGACCATAATAACGCTCATGGGTAAGGTTAGGCTCCAAGAAGCCTTCTCAGTGGCCCAGTGAGGCTGAGGAGTGCCTGCTGAGCAGGTTGTTGGATCTTCTTGTGCACAGTGGTAACCAGGTCCTGACTACAGCAGCCCCATTTCACACTTCACACACATGCAAGCCCTTCGTGTAGTGAAGGCCTTGCTCTGAGTAGCCCTGGGGTACACATGTTCACTCCACCTGTGTCCCAAGACAAGGCACCTGCATTGCAGGCAGTCCTGCCTGGTTGGGGGCCATTTCCTGAGGAGAGGGTGCTGTGGCTGCAGCCGCATGGTAACGGGTGCGTGGCCGGGTCCCGCCCCAGGGCCCTGACGCGCGGAAGGTCTCTCCCTCACAGCCAGCGCAAGCAGGCCCGGGAGCTGCTGGCTGCCCTGCAGAAGGTGGTGGTGCCCATCTACTGCACCAGCTTCCTGGCTGTGGAGGAGGACAAGCAGCAGAAGATTGCCCGGGTACGGGGCGGCTGGGGAGGGCGGGGCTGCTGGGTGGGCGGGCGGCGGGCTGGCGGCGGGCGGGCAGCGGGCTGGCGGCGGGCGGGCAGCGGGTGAGCGGCTGGGGCCTCACGAGTCTCCCTCTGCATCAGCTCCTGCAGCTCTGGGAGAAGAATGGCTACTTTGATGATTCCATCATCCAGCAGCTGCAGAGCCCTGCCCTGGGACTTGGCCAGTACCAGGTAAGCGCCACCCATCACCTCCAAGTCTCACACTGCCCACTGTGGATGTTTTCCTCACTGAGTCTGCGGCTGCATCTCACACACCCTTTAGCTCTTGGGCCCCAGGCTGGTACTCTGAATGGTGGTGTTCTCTCCATCAGGCCACCCTCATCAATGAGTACTCCTCAGTGGTGCAGCCTGTGCAGCTGGCTTTCCAGCAGCAGATCCAGAGCCTCAAGACACAGCATGAGGAGTTTGTCAGCAGCCTGGCCCAGCAGCAGCAGCAGCAGCAGCAGCAGCCGCCGCCGCAGCCGCAGATCCAGCTGCCTCAGATGGAAGCAGAAGTGAAGGCCACCCCCCCCCCCCCAGCACCGCCCCCAGCCCCAGCACCTGCTCCTACTATCCCACCAACCACCCAGCCAGGTATGAGGTTCCTCCACCTCCTCAGACTGATGTCTGCTCCACAGCCCATCCACTGCTTCTGTGCCCGGGCCAGGCAAACACTCCCTGCAGTGTCTGCCCTGCATGATCCTTCCCCAGAATAGAAAGAAGGAGGCAGGCTAGTGCCTTAACCTACACTTGGTCATGGTTAAAGGCATGGTCCAAGGCTGAGTGAGCTCAGCACGTACAGCCCAGCTCTAAACATACACACGTTTACGTCTGCATCTCATATTTGTAGTATACATGTGTATGTGTGTAAGAGCCACTTCTGAAGAAACTTGGATAAGGTCTTTTATGAGCACCCAGGAAGAGAGGGTTTCAAAGTTTTAGACCAGCAAGTGCATGCCATGCAAGCATGGAGTCCTAATTTAAAACGTCAGGTGCAAGCTGGGCGGTCATGGTGCATGCTTTATTTAATCCCAGCACTCAGGCAGAGGTAGGTGGACCTTAGTGAGTTTGAGGCCGGCCAGGTCTTCAGAGTGAGTTCTAGAACAGCCAGGGCTGTTACACAGAGAAACCCTGTCTTGAAAACCCAAAGAGAGAGGAGAGGGGGCAGGGTCACAGTAGTGTGTGTCAGCTCAGTGCTAGGCAGGCAGAGACAGGCAGACCCCTGGGGCTTGCTGACCAACCAGCCTCACCTAGTCACTGAGCTCCAGATTGAGTGAGACACCCTGTCTCTAAAACTGAGGTGGAGGCCAGCAAGATGGCTCAGTGGGTAGAAGCACTTGCAGGACTCTGGTGACCTCAGTTTGATCCCTAGGATCCACAGAGTGGCAGGAGAGAGCCTGTTGCCCAGAGTTGCCCGACTCTGACTACCACACATGCACCATGTGCATGCCTGCAAACACACAGATGAGTCCATTAAAAAAAAAAACTCCAGGAGTTGGGGATTTAGCTCAGTGGTAGAGCACTTGCCTAGCAAGCGCAAGGCCCAGGGTTTGATCCTCAGCTCCTCCCCCCAAAAAATAAAAACAAACAAACAAACAAAAAAACTCCATACTTCTGTGAATTGTAGACAAGACAGGGGCATGTCATGGGCATTGAAAATGTCCAGTCTTGTACCCCTAGAGAATGGTGGCGGTTACATTGGCAGCAGTGGCTTTCAATGACCTTAGGAACACAATTCAGCCCTGCGCTTGGTCTGGGTTAGGGGTCCTGGAGCCTCACCTCCTACTGGTTAGCCACCTCTCACTGACTGTCACCTGTGTTTAGATGACAACAAGCCTCCCATCCAGATGCCTGGCTCTTCGGAGTACGATGCCTCGACAGGTGTCCAGGATCCTGCAGCTGCTGGCCCTCGGGGTCCTGGTCCCCATGAGCAGATCCCACCAAACAAACCCCCTTGGTTTGATCAGCCTCATCCTGTTGCTCCTTGGGGTCAACAGCAGGTACTTATCTGTTGGGGCGTGTGTGTGTGTAAAAGGCCTGCTGTGTTCACACCTGGCAGGGTCCTTTGGGGCAGCAGGCAGGGGCAGACCCTGTCCCCATAGCACATCGTTGGGCCACGCCTTGGCCCGTCCTTCCTAGTGCAGCAGCCTTTGGGTCTGTCAGGAGGGATGCAGGGAAGGTCAGACGTGGTGAGCTGGCCTCTCTCCCGGAGGCTGCAGTGCCAGGACTCTGGGTGGCTCAGGGCAAAGGTCACATGGTACATGACCAGACCTGCCCTATAATTTGCTAGGTGGGATTGGCTGGAGCGTCTGGTACAGCAGACATTCCCCTCAACGGGGCCTGTCCTGGTGACTGACTGCAGAGGATACTTATGGGTGCCAGGGATGTGGCTGTGGGCTGAGAACTATAGGTCTCAGATCTGAGCCTCACACCCCTCAGCTTCAGGCTTACTTGACAAGAGATGCACACTCCCTGTAGACAGTACCCATGTCCCAGTGTGGGCTTAAGCCTGCTGGGTGTGCTAGGGACCTTTGAGGGAGGTGGGGGACAGGCTCTGTCAGTGCAGGCTCAGTAGGAGCTGTGGGATGGAGGGCTGGTCCACCTTGAGTCCATGTCTGTGCTTTGCCTTACAGCCACCAGAGCAGCCCCCATACCCACACCACCAAGGTGGACCACCCCACTGCCCACCCTGGAACAACAGCCATGAGGGCATGTGGGGTGAGCAGCGTGGGGACCCTGGCTGGAATGGCCAGCGAGATGCTCCCTGGAACAACCAGCCGGACCCCAATTGGAATAACCAGTTTGAAGGACCGTGGAACAATCAGCATGAGCCACCACCCTGGGGCGGTGCCCAGCGTGAGCCACCTTTCCGGATGCAGCGGCCCCCCCCACTTCCGTGGGCCCTTCCCACCCCACCAGCAGCACCCACAGTTCAACCAGCCTCCACACCCCCACAACTTCAACCGCTTCCCGCCCCGCTTCATGCAGGATGACTTCCCCCCTCGCCACCCTTTTGAGCGGCCACCCTACCCTCACCGCTTCGACTATCCCCAAGGAGACTTCCCCGCAGGTGAATGGGGGCGGGCAACATAGGAAGGTCTGTTGGGGTGTCCTGGGCATGCCTGGCTGTCGGTAGTGTGGAAGTGACAAGACGGGCAGGTGTGGAGTGGGCAGGCAAGGGTGGTCTCCGGACTTAGCCTGTCTGTCCTCCAGCACCGTTTTCCTTCCCTTGTCCTGCCAGCCTTCCTGGCTGCTCACTCATCTGAAGCTGGGCCTGTGTCTTCTTGTCTCTTGTGGTCGCTGTGTCAGCCTGAGCTGCATACAGAAACGGGTGCCACCGCAGTGGTAGAGATCCACACCCTACTCCAGGGTCCTCAGGGCTGCCCTCAGGAGGGTTCCCTCTGTATTTGCCCTTCCTGTTCTCTTCAAAGGACCCCAGGCAGTTGGGTTGGGGTCTGCCACAGACCTGGTAGCCATAATGTTACACTTTGAGGGCAGCGGCTAGCTCAGCTGTGCTTCGGTCCTGGCAGAGAAGGACCAGCACATTCTCATTGAGAAGATAGAAGCAGCTTGCTGCCACTGGGTACAGTGGTAGCCCTTTGGTCCGCACTTGAGTCCCCTTAGCTGCATACCCGTGTCTGTGAGAGTTCCAGGCCTCCCTGTTGGCCCTCTCACCCCACTTGACTACCCCAGCAAGCTGGAGCAATGTTTTGTTTTGCAGAGATGGGACCCCCTCATCACCACCCTGGCCACCGCATGCCACACCCTGGGATCAATGAGCACCCGCCCTGGGCTGGGCCCCAGCACCCTGACTTTGGCCCTCCTCCCCACGGCTTCAATGGCCAGCCTCCCCACATGCGGCGACAGGGCCCACCTCACATCAACCATGATGACCCCAGCCTGGTCCCCAATGTGCCCTACTTCGATCTTCCAGCAGGGTTAATGGCTCCCCTTGTGAAGGTGACACTGGGCCCTGGCAGGGTGGTTGAGTTGAGTGTGGGAGGGAGCTGCTGCTGGTGTCAGGTTCCCGCCTTGCTGCTGCTTTCCCCTGGGTGGTCAGGGAGGGCTCCTGGGGTGCAGGCAACAGCTGTGTTCTCCTACAGCTGGAGGACCATGAGTACAAGCCTCTGGACCCCAAAGACATCCGCCTGCCGCCCCCCATGCCACCCAGCGAGAGGCTGCTCGCAGCTGTGGAGGCCTTCTACAGCCCGCCCTCCCACGACAGGCCAAGGAACAGGTAGGAGGTGGGCCCCAGGCCCTCCTGGTCCATCTCGCAGGTGAGGAGCCGCTTCCTCCCAACACTATGAATTGGTCTCAGACACGCGGTGTGGAGCACAGGCCTTGTGCATCCAGCCTTGGCCCAGCAGCCACTAAGAACAGCAGTGGGTGTATTTATGAGGTCACCAGGGATTCGGCTGCCCACCAGGTCCTCCCAGTGGGAAGGCGCTCTGGGCATGCAGCAGCTGCCTCCTGGTTAGCTCCCTTCTGGCCATTATGGCCCTTGGGAGGCCATCCCAGGTCTCTCATGGGGACCTTGTCTTACAGCGAGGGCTGGGAGCAGAATGGCCTCTACGAATTCTTCCGAGCCAAGATGCGGGCGCGGCGGCGCAAGGGCCAGGAGAAAAGGAACAGGTGAGCAGGGTGGGTGTCATGGGACCAGCCCCGTGGTGTGCAGTGTCCTAACTGGCTGTCCTTACTGTGGCATTTCCCCTGCAGCGGCCCCTCCAGGTCGCGCAGCAGGTCCAAGAGCCGAGGCCGATCGTCATCACGCTCCAGCTCACGCTCCTCCAAGTCTTCACGCTCCTCCTCACGCTCTCGGTCCAGATCCCGGTCCCGTTCCTCCTCACGCTCCAGGTCCAGGTAGGCATGTGGGGGCATTGGGAAGCCCGTTGTACACTGCTCCTACCACCCACATCATCCCACTGTCCCCACAGAAGCCGCAGCCGGTCACGCTCCTCCAGAAGCCGCTCGAGATCCAGGTCGAGGTCCAGGTCCAAGTCATACTCCCCTGGGAGGCGGCGCCGCTCCAGGTCCAGGAGCCCCACCCCACCGTAAGCCACTGGTGTGGGGCATTCAGAGGCGCCCCTGTTGCTAAGGGGCAGGTGGCATCACTTGGACCAACTGGGCCAGCCCACAGGCCCTTTCCTACCAGGCTTCACTGGCTGCTCTTGGTGCTCCTAAGGCCCATTGTAGGGGTCACCAGCTTACCACGTGGCTCTCTTCATTCCAGCTCTGCAGCTGGCCTGGGTTCTAATTCAGCACCTCCCATCCCAGACTCAAGACTCGGAGAAGAGAACAAAGGCCATCAGATGCTGGTGAAGATGGGTGAGTACCTGGGCCAGTGCCAGCCTCCTGCATGACCTCATGGTGGGATTCTGCTGGGCTTCAGTGGCCACTCCGTGGGGACGTGGTCACAGCCTTGCCACGTGCACATTCTTTACTCCATGAAGGTTGGAGCGGGTCTGGTGGTCTCGGAGCAAAGGAGCAGGGCATCCAGGACCCCATCAAGGGCGGCGATGTCCGGGATAAGTGGGACCAGTACAAGGGCGTGGGCGTGGCCTTGGACGACCCTTACGAGAATTACCGCCGCAACAAGAGCTACTCG
The DNA here is from genome assembly GCF_903995425.1 of Onychomys torridus. NCBI lineage: Eukaryota > Metazoa > Chordata > Mammalia > Rodentia > Cricetidae > Onychomys > Onychomys torridus. Next base: position 62,057,310 of record NC_050459.1, on the reverse strand, counting down.
TTCATTGCCCGAATGAAGGCCCGCGATGAGTGTGAGTAGTGGTGCGGTGGGCAGGGCGGGCACAGCTCTGTGCTGGGAAGGGGAGTGACGGCCTGTTGTTACAGTCTCCACGTTTGGGGCGAGGAAGGAAGAGAAGGAAGACTGACGCAGACCTCGGGCAGGCGCCGCTCAGCGTGGAGGGGCTGCGGCTTGACTTGCGCATGCCCTGGAGGAGTCGCTGCAGATACCCCGGCCTCTCAGTGCCAGGACAGCAAAGCTCAAAACCAAGAGCACCCCAGCCCAGCCCAGAACCCCAGTCCCACCCTCAGTGCTGCGCAGCTAGAAGCCAGGTAGTGAAAGGGCCACCACGCTGCACGGGGCCGGAAAAGCCGGCATCTGAGCTGCAGAGGTCAGGAGGAATTTCATTTTGGTTCCACCTAGTTTTGTGTTAGGAAAAACTAGGGCTGACCCCTGAGGTGCAAGACTGAAGAGACCTCCTCAGTTCATCATTTAGCTGTATTTTTATCCCTTTCCTCAAATGTTAGCTGTTTGCTATTACCTGGACACAGCTTCTGAGGAGACGGCTGAGCCTCTCGGGTCAGGAAAAGATGGCCTCCAGCCCTTCCACCCTGTGCAATGCCTCAGCTTGCAGCTCCTGCCTGGCAAGCCCAACACCAGCAAGGAGCACCCGATAGTGTGGGGTGCCATGGGGTGCCGGGTGCCAGCCAAGCAGCACCTTCTGTGCTGTTCAATTTGCGCACCCCAGCCATTCCCAGAGAGGGAGGGAGGTGAGGCTTGGGGGCATCCTGGGGCTGCAGCAGCCAGTTATTTGTACAGAGACTTTTGAAATGTTCTTTTCAATAAAATGCAGAGCCCTCTACAACTTCTCAACACCACGTGAGACACTTGATTTTTGTTTTAGATTTCCCATAGCTGTGACATGTGCAGACGTGGCTGACTTGGGATAAACAAGCAGACACATGTGCTGTTAACAACTGATTGTGGATTTTACTGTTTTGCCTTCAAATAAAGACTTTTGTAAAAGATCATTTCGTCCAGCTGTGGGTGCACACGGGCATGGTGCAGGCTGTTCTGGGGTGGATGCTGGCTGTGACAGACACCAAGCTCAGGCTTGTCTCAGCACCTGGTATGGAATGTTCCCCATGGGGGCAGCTGGTCCCCTCTTGGATGATCCAGATGCCTGGCATGTGCTGTCTCTTGTGCTGACTCATGACTCCATCCTGCTGTGAGTGGCCTGTGGCAGGTCCTCAGCTGTCCTCACCATGTGTCTGCAGAGCACCTGGCTGGGCAGACGGAGGCTTTAGAATCCATGTGTGGTTGTTACTGAGCAGGGATTACCCGGGAGATCCCCAACCTCGCCTGCCCCACATGAATAAGGTGGACACTGAAGCCTCACCTGCTGGGACTTGAAGCTCCTCCCTCACCTCCTGAAGAGCAGCCTCCATGGTCAGGGGTGCAGGCCTGTGACACCTAATATACTGCAGGACACAGGAGACTGGTGCTGGACCCCAAGAGGCTACACTCCAGGTGTCCTGGAGTGAAGAGCCACACTGGGTTCTGGGTGACATGGTCAGGCTGGGTGGAGAAGCTGAGATGCTGTATCAAACATCTCATTGTGAGCTGGTATGGTGCTGGCCCACCTGTGATCCCAGCATTTAGGGGGCTGAGACCAGGGAATATAAAGTTCTGGGTCAGCCTGGGCTATTAAGCAAGACCCATCAAAAAAGTATGTGGAACCTGCAAGATGGCTAAGTGGGGTAAAAGTACCCGTTGCTAAACCTGATAATCTGCCCTCAATCTCCAGGACTGGATGGAAGGAGAGACTCAACTCCTGTCAGCTGTCCTTTGAACAAAACGAGCTGGGTACGGTGGGTATGCCTGCCATCAGAGCACTTTGGAGGGAGGCTGAGGCAGGAGGCTTGCCATTTGTCTGAGGCCAGCCTAGGCTACAAGAGTGAGACACTATATCAAAAAATGAAAAAAACAGATGGCTCAGTGGCTAAGAGCACTGGCTTCTTTGCAAAGGACCTGGATTTGGTTCCCAGCACCCAAATGGCAGCTCACAACTGCCTGTAATTCTAGTTCTAGAGGATTTGATGTCCTGAGATCCTCAGGCACCAGGCACACGTGGTATACATACATTCATACGTATATGCAGCAATTTATATGCTTAAAAAATAGGGTCAGCTGAGTGGTGGTGGTGCACACCTTTACTCCCAGCACTCGGCGGGGAGGCAGAAGCAGGTAGTCTACAGAGTGAATTCCAGGACAGCAGGGCTCACAGAGAAACCCTGTCGGGAAGAAGAGGCGTGGGGAGGGTGCTCTCCTGATTAGCCCAAGAGACAAGCGGCTGCAGCCTGTCTGGTCTGGAAGGGCACAAGGTGTCTGTGGAGCCCAGCCTGAGTACAGGTGCCCCCCAGCCCGTTGCTAGCCTCAGGCCATCTGACATGACCCCCCACGTTACCTCTTTGGTCTCCTCCAGGGTGTGGTAGTGAAATGAGTCCCCATCCAGGGACTGCAGGAGGGACCCGTGCAGATGACGACTTGCCTCGATGAACTGCTGGGTCAGGCTCAGCTGCTGCTTCAGCATGTCATTCAGCGCCAGCACCGCAGGGCTGTAGGCTGTCAGGGCTGCACCACCCCATGCCACTCAGTGGCTCTCCAGTGCCACATGGATCCTGCAGATGCCACCTGTGCAGCCCACACCTCCCTCCCCGTGGAGTCCAGACGCGGCAGACCTGCTGCTTTCTGGCCAGTCTGCCCCTCACAGCAATGATGATACAGAATGTCGCCATTCCGTATTACCCACACACAACCACACGTCAGCTCCACTAAAGTCAAGACAAATCTTTTCTGTAGCTGGGCGTGGTGTCACATCTGTCATCACATCTGTATAAGGCGCTAGAGTCTGGAGCTCCAAACCAGCCTGGGCTATGTGCTAAAACTCTACCCCTACCCCCCCTCTGCCCCCCCCCCACTCAAAGACAAAAATGTTCTTTGGATTTTTTTTTAAGAGATGGGGTTTCACAATAAACTCCATTCAAACGATCCTCCTGCCTCAGTTGCCCAAGTAGCTTTGACTACAGGCTTAGGAGTGCCAAAGTAGGCACCCTAAAAGGGGACAGAACTGGAGATGGGCAAAATGACCCAAGAGTGATCTCTTGGCAGGGCCGGGATAGACTCAAGGCTTCTCTGATGAGCTGACCACCGGTCCCTGTGAATTACTTCTGGACTCCTGGGTTTGGTTAAACCTAGGTGTCCCTTTTCCAGAGACAGAAAGGTCCAAGCCACCCTTAGGCTGTCCAACAAGATCCTACCAGCTGCTGACCACACCCCTCCCTCCCAGGGACTCCTCAAAGCCAACTTAAAAGAGCACTGCCCTGTGCCACAGGAAGGGCTGGGCACTGCAGGCAAAGAGTGAGGCCCCAGCTGTGTTACCTTCTATAGCGTCCGCACTGACAACGTGACTGGCAATGGGTGCTGGGTCCACATAGGCGCCTCCGAGGGTGGGGCCGATGGCCGCCATACCACCAGCTGGCCCAAGACAAAGACAAGCTCTTGAGTGTGGTACAAGGGCTCTAGTATGGCAATGAACTAAGCTGCAGGCAGGCGCCCATCTCTGTCTCCTTCTGGATTGCTTACTGGTTGCTTGAAAATGGGGCTGGAAGCCATAGTACCCAGGTTTGCTTTGAGCTTCTGGGCTCCAGAAATCCTCCTGCCTCATCCCCTTGGCATCCAGGACCACATGTACACAGATAGTTTTGTGTTGTTTTTGTCTACTTTTCGTGTGTGTGTGTGTGTGTGTGTGTGTGTGTGTGAGAGAGAGAGAGAGAGAGAGAGAGAGAGAGAGAGAGAGAGAGAGAGCAAGAAAGAGGCTTAGCACCTTCCAGTGGCCTCAACTGGCCACCAAGGCTCCTTCCTCTCTGAACAACAGCTGAAGACCCCCAACCTCAACAAGGTCAAGCAAGGCTAATATACAGTGTGGCCCCAAATTCAAAACCATCAAGTGAGAAGTGCGCCCCTCCTCAGCGGAGGAGGAAGTAGGAGCAGCACCCTGCCTGCAGCTGCCTAGGGAAAAGGTCTAGAGCGATGTCAGGAAAGAACAGAGGAGCCTGAGGCCACAGCTGGGAAGGAGAGAAACATCTGGAAGTCCCAGTGGGCATGATGGTAACAGCTGCTTTCAGAATACACTGGCCACTAAGGTCAGACATGTGACCTTGGAAACTGTGCAGTCTGGATGGCACCTAGTGAGGACCTGGGTGCAGGGGGTTGCAGACAGGCTGGTGGGTGGGTCCCCTCTGGGCACCAGGAGCAATCTGCCCCAGTGGTGGCATCTAGAATGTCCACAGACTTAACTGTCTTCCCAGGGTCTGGACAGGCCTTTGTCTTAGTTCGGAAATATGTTTCAGAGCTGGGAGGCTACCAGAAACACCCTAGCTGCCACTGCCTTGTTCTGGGAAGAAGAAACAGTGTGCCAAGTGTTGAGGGGGAAGATCTACCTCAGCGGTCCCTTCCCTATCTCTTTCTCTCCAAATCCTGCTTCATCTCAGAAAACCCACCAAATGGCAGCTCCTCCCCAAAGATGCCCAAGACCACTCCTACAGGGTATTTCAACTGCCCCCCTAGAGAATCGGTCTCTTCTCACCGTCTCCTCTTTGGGGACCGCAAAATCATCCAGGAGCGTTTCACTCATTAAACCTGGACTTGCCTTAATTCGGTTTGATTCGGTCTGATTACATTTACTGCACTGGCAGAGAGGCTTAACATCAGGGTATGGAAACTTTTCACCAAGACCCCCCAAAGCTGGTTAATGACAAGAGCCCAGGTTCCCACAGGCCCTCGCTCACCCTTACTCCACTGGTAGGCAAAGGCAGGGTCGAGAGTCTGCACAGCTGTCTCCTTCACGACTCTGGTCACACCTTCGCCCCACTTTGTCCTTGATGGGGATTGTCTGGGGAAAAGATCGGTCCGCTTACTGGAAGAAAACTGCGACGAGGTGTCCAGTGTCCTACTGAGTGATGCTTCTGAGGCCGAGAGGCCAGAGGACTCCTCAAAATCCTCTGAGTAAGTGGGGCTGGCCGTGAGCGCCGTGGGGGTCTCCACGGACCGCACACTGGACACACTGTGAGATGGGATGGCTTCGGCGGCGCTGTCAGCCAGATGCTCCGAGACCTCAGTGGTGAGGCCCTCTTCATCTGCAGCCACGGTGCCTGTGCCCTGAAATGCAGGGCTCTCGTGCTGGGTAGCTCTGTGTTCTTCCAGTGGAATGGGTGACGTGGGTGGAGAGCTTCTGCCTGACATCCCTTCCTTTCCAGAACCTTCCTTCTAAAAAAAGCAATGGCAGCAGAGCCGGAGGGGATTTTAGAAAGCTCAAACAATGCCCCTTCAGCCAGGCAGAGCAGCATACATCTGTGACCCACCACTCAGGAGGGGACTGTAAATTCTGGGCTAGCCTGGGCTACACAGCAAGACCCTCTCTCAGAAACTCAAAGTAATCCACACCTTTTATTCCAGCACGTGGAGGCAAGGGGCAGAAGGATCAGGAGTTCAAGACCAGCCTTAGCTACAGAGTGATTTGGAGGCCAGCCTGGGCTACACGAGATCCTGTCATGTCAGAAAACCAAAAGTAAAAATAAAAACAGCTGTGGTGTATCGTGCTTGTAATTTCATCACTTGGAACACAGAAGCAGGAGGACTGCCTAGTCTAAGTCATGCCAGGCTACAGAGTGAGACCTGTCCCCCTGACCTCCCCAAAGAAAAGGATTAAAAACCTTTTTCTGTGGGCTGGAAAGATGGCTGAGCAGGAAAAGGCAGTCCATGCCAAGCCTGACAACCCGAGTGGGATTCCTTGGACCACATGGGGGTGAAGAGCAGACTCCCACAAGTTGTCTTTGGACTCGACTCACACATGTGCATGGGTTGTCTTTGGACTCGACTCACACACACACACACACACACACACACACACACACACACACACACACACACACACACGGGAGGGGGGGCGGGGACTGGAGAGATGGCTCAGTGACTAAGGGCAAGGGCTGCTCTTCCCCAGGTTCAATTCCCAGGGGATCTGATGCCCTCTTCTGGCCAGTGTGGGCACTGCATCCACACATGTACTTCCAGAAACACATAATTAAAAAGCAAAATAAAAATACCCGTTTAATCAGCTATTATTTGGCTTAAAGGGGCTTATTGGGAAATGTTATCATTTATAATATTTTCTACAGAGAAAATATTTTACTGTTTAAAATAACCCTGGACTTTTAAATTATGTTTTTATGTTCAAGCTATCTGTATTATTTCTCCTGCAGTTATACATAAAATGTTTTTTCATTCAAAAAAAGGACAAATACTATAGAATTCTATTACATGTAATATATAAGATATACAAATTTGGGCTGGAGAGATGGCTCAGAGGTTAAGAGCACTGGCTGCTCTTCCAGAGATCCTCAGTTCAATTCCCAGCAACCACATGGTGGCTCACAACCACCTGTAATGAGATCTGGTGCCCTCTTCTGGCCTGTAGTCATACATGCTGTATAATAAATAAATAAATAATATGCAAATTCATAAATAAATAAATAAATAAATAATATACAATTTCATAGAGACAGAAAGATTAGACGTTATCTCAGGATGGAGAAGAAAGGAATATAGAGCAATGATTTCCTAAGTACACAATCTGTTTTGTGTGATGGAAAAGCCCCACAAATGGACAGTAGTATCAGGACATAATATCATGAATGTAATAAATCAATACAATTAATGTAATTAATATCATAAATATAATTATTGAGTGAATACTGCGAATGTAAACAAATACCACAATATAATTAATATCATGAGTGTAATTAATGAATATCATGGGTGTGATTAAAAATAATTAATTTATTAATTAAATAAATTAATTTTTTAAAAATCCCCAAAACACTAAAAAGAAAAAAAATACCCATTTAAGGTGGTGGTGGCGCACACCTTTAATCCCAGCAATGAGGAGGCAGAGGCAGGTGATCTCTGAGAGTTTGAGGCCAGCCTGATCTACAGAGGGAGTTCCAGGACAGCCAGGACTGTCATGTGGAGAAACCTGTCTCAGAAAACAAAGCAAACATGCCCTATATGCACCAACAGGGCAGCTCCGTGTTGTCTAGGGGCGGCAGGCGGCTGGGGATGGAGCCCAGGGCCTTGTGCATGCTTAGCATATGCTATTCACTGTGCTGAAGCCCAGTGCCAGGAACCACAAAGCGCTTCACACAAGGCTTCTTTCTTCTTCTGCAGTCTAAGGACAAGGCCAAGGTTCATTCTAGGTAGTCCAGACTAGCCTAGAACTATGTACATCAATATGGCCTCAAACTCACTTCCCAAGTGCAAGGAACCAAGCCATGGGGTCCCTTCTGGACTTAGTGTCTCCTTCTCTCCTTCTTCCTTCCTTCCTTCCTTTTTTTTTTTTTTCCAAGACGGGATCTCACTGTGTAGCTCTGGCTGTCCTGGAACTCACCATGTAGACCAGGCTGGCCTCGAACTCAGAGATCCGCTGAGTGCTGGGATTAAAGGTGTGTGCCACCACCACCCACGGGCTAAGCTGTGGAACTCTTGACAGGAGAGCCAGAACATTCTTTGGATCGGTGACTACTGCAAGACACATCAGTCTCCCCGGCCTCCACCCCTACAGACGCTATTGTACCAAACTCAACCCACAGGCCCCTAAATGTTGCCAGCATCATCAGAAGGGCAGGACTGCTGTGGCTGAGCCCCACAGCCTACACACAACATTCCAGCTGCAAACTTGCTACGCTGTAAATGACTCATGGGGCGCCGGTGTGGCTCAGAGGCAGATCATTTGCCCAGCACAGACCACACCCTGGGTCTGTCCGCCCCAAAAAAAGTAAACAAGGGCTGTTTCAGTAGCTCAGGTGAGAGATGCCCCTGGAAATCTGTGTTCTGTCCCCAGGACTCACAGGGTGAGAGGGGAGGAGAGACTTATCTTTGGCTCCGTGTGTGGGCTGTGGTGGCAAGTGCGCACAGACACACGCACACATACACACCACATACACACACACACATACACACCACATACACACACATACACACACACACATACACACCACATACACACACACACCACATACACACACACATACACACACACACATACACACCACATACACACACATACACACACACACATACACACCACATACACACACACACCACATACACACACACATACACACACACACATACACACCACATACACACACACACCACATACACACACACATACACACATACACATACATACACACACGCATATACATACATACACACCACACATACATACATACACACCACACACACACCACATACACACACACACACATACACATATATACACACCACATACACACACGCATACACATACATACACACCACACACACATACACACCACATACACACACACATATACATACATACACAACACACACACATACATACATACACACCACACATACACACACCACATACACACACATACACACACCCACAACCCCCCCCCACACACACATACAGTGAGTAAATGTGTGAGGCATATGCCTTAACTCCAGCATTGGGGAGGCAGAGTCAGGAGGATCTCTGTGAGTTTGCAGCCAGTCCAGTTGATAGAGAGAGCTCTGGGCTGGTCAGGACTACATACTGAGATCCTGTTTTTACTAAAAACAAACCAAAATAACCCCGTAAATTAATACAATAAAATGACTCTATTATACTTACTTTCTGTTCCATATCTGATTTCTCTCCGTCAGCCAGAACCAGATCATCAATGGACAAAATATTAATTCTAAAATCTGTAATTAAAAAATAAGTGCACGTGGGTGAGAGGGCTCGGGGGTAAGGGCTCTTGCAGCCAAGCCTGACGACCTGAGTTCAATCCCTGGGACCCATGTGGGGTGGAAGGAGAGAATCCCATGGGCACTATGGGCATAGGCTCCCCTCACATATCACACAATAAAGAAAAAGAAGCCAGGGTCTGGAGAGATGCTCAGTGGTTAAGAGCACTGGCTGCTTTTCCAGAGGAAGTGAGTTCAATTCCCAGCACCCACATGGTGGCTCACAACCATCTGTAATGGAATCTGGTATGCAAGTGTACATACAGACAATGCACCCATATACATAAAATGCATAAATAAGTAAATCTTTTAAAGAAAAAAAAAATCTTTTAAAGAGGTATGATGGCACACGCCTCCATAATCCCAGCACTCAGGAAACTGAGGCAGGCAGATCTCTGTGAGTTCCAGGCCAGCCTGGTCTACATAGTGAGTTCTAGGACAGCCAGGCTATGTTGAGAGACCCTGTCCCAAAAAAACAAAAGCAACAAAAAAACCCAAACCGCAAGTCATGAATCTGGGAGAGGGATTGATGGGTAAGGGAGGCAGTCCCAGAATGTGCACACGGGTATAAGAATGTCAAAGAACAAAACTACGAAGTCAGTGCAGTGATGTGAAGAATACAGCCATCTATTCAAATGTCAGTTCTGTCCCTCAGGGTTCCCAACAGTACCATCTCCTGCCTGCCTCATCCCACCCGACAACAAAGCAGCAGGACACCCGCACCATGCAGCCCACAGAGATCTAGAACCCCTTCCAGGTCAACCTCTGTTCTCTGAATTATCCAGTCTGGGATGTAGCTCAGAGGTACAGCACTTGCCTAGCATGCATGAGGCCCTGAGTTCAATGCCCAGCTCTGCTAAATTAACTGATTAAATAACCTAGGGCGTGGACTGTTTTTGAGACAGGGTCGCATATAACCCAGGTGGACATCAAACTCAGTAGGCACCTGAGGATGACCATGAAGCCCTGACCCTCCTGCCTCGACCTACCTCCCCCTCCCATGCTAGGATGACAGATGGGAGACCATCACGCCCAACAACACCCATAACTTTTAATTTTCTTTAGATTTATTTATGAGTGTTTATCTGCATGTTTGTATGTGCAGCATGTGTGTGCAGTGCCTCCAGAGTCCAGAAGAGGGCATCAGATCCCCTGAAACTGCAGTTAGAGGCAGTTGTGAGCCACCACATGGGTACTGAGAACTGACCCTGGGTCCTCTGCCAGAGCAGCCAGTGCTCTTAGCTACCGAACCATCTCTTAGCACCACCCATAGCATTTGAGTGTGTTTTCCTTTCTCTGACCAAGGCTATGTGAAAAGAACAGACTCAGGTCTAGGCTGGTGGCACATGCCTGTCTTCTCAACACTCAGTGGGAGAGGTCTGAGGAAGACAAAGGAGGCACCCGGGCAAGCTACCATCTCACTCAAACAAGGAATGTTGGGGTCTCCACAGGCTGCTCCAATAGCATTGAGAGGAAGGACTTTCTCCCAGGCCTGCTGCCAGTGCGATGGGATTTGCCACCCACTCACCCACTGCCCACAGCAATGCCCTGGAACAGCAGACTGGGTACACTCAAGGAAGCCTCACCCTTCCCCCCAGAGTGATGGGTTACCATGGAGACTGTCATCAGCAGCTTCTGAGACTGGCTCCTCTGAAGCCCCCACCTCACTCCTGCTGGGGGAGGAAGCCAGCTTGATGCACCCCATCTTTGAAGACGCTGATTTTGAAAAGTCATTTGTGATGGAAGGCGAGGGTGCGAGGGAGGCTGTGTCTCCAGCATTGAGAGTCCATGGGGAGTCTAGCCGATGGGAGGGACGAGAAGGCTTTGAGCTGGAACGGTCCACGCTGGGCAGAGACAGGACCTCTGGCTGAGCTGGAGTCTGATCCTACATTTGTGAAAAGACTGAAGTTACCAACTTAAACAACATAAACTCTTACCATGGAGCCACTGATGGGTGGGTGACTCGGCCGGCAAGATGGTTCAGGGAGCAAAGGCTCCTGCTGCTGAATCTGAGGTTGGAGTTCAATCCCTGGGACCCATGTGGTGGAGGGAAGTGAACTGACCTTGGCAAGTTGTCCTCTCAGCTCCACGCATACACATGGACACACACAAGCAGGTGTGCATGCACTCTCTCTCTCTCACACACACACACACACACATACATAAATGTACTACTCTAAGGGACAGTGACTAGGTAAAGTATCTGCCATGTGAGCACCAAGATGTAGTGGATAGGCATCCCAGCATTGGCCTGGAAGTTCCAACCCCCACTGAGGCTTCGGTAATGGTCACACCCACAAGGCGGGGCAGAGGAGGAAGCAGAAGACGAAGGATCGGGAAGAACTCACTCTCTTGGTTCCGGGACGCCGGACGCGAGAGGTGGACCGAGCAGAGTTCTCCAGAGAACGCCGCCGCCGGACTACCCTCTACCTTGCCAGACTCTGCGACCTACCCCTTCATTTGTAAGTTACCCCACAAAATAAACTTCCCTTTTAACTACGTGGAGTGGCCTTAATAATTCCACCAATACCAAGACATGAATTTGACCCCTGAAATGTGGGTATGGAGGTACACACTTTTCATTGTAGCTCTGGGAAGGCTCACACCGACGGATCCCTGGGGCTCACCAGCCAGCCAGCCTGGGCTCAGCAGTGAGCCCCAGGCCAATGAGACCGTATCTCAAAAAGGAAGATGGACAGTGGCTGAGGAAGGACAGCCAAGATTGACCTCTGGCTTCCACATCTGCACATGTGTTTCACACACAGGTGCACATTTAGATGACGATGGTGTTGGGCATGGCTGAGGCAGGAGGATCTCAGGTTCCGAGTTTCTCTCCTGGGTGCGTATTCTTTACCCAGCCCAGGAGGCCAATGCAGGGACAGCCAAGGAGGTGGGCAACGGCACCCCGTTGGTCCCAGCTAGAGGCATTCCCACCCAGCTCACTGGGGGTGAGCAAAACAGATGGAGACCTTATGAAGAGTCCCGGAGGAGCCAGCCGGGAAGAAAGCAGCGGCTAGAACCTTCCCAAGCTGAGCTGCTCTGGTGTCTCCCTGAGTGAAAAGCATCTTCAGTCACCTGACACTTGCTCAGAGCAGATGCCGGGGACTTCCAAAGACGCTCATGTCTGATGCCCACAAGGTGACTGAGGAAACACCCTGTGACAGCCAGAGCCTGCGTATGCGACAGAGTGAACAGGGGGCTTGTGAGAGCAATAAGTTTGTGAGAACCCCCAGTGCTGGGGCAGGTGAGCCCTTGGGAAGGCCCCGAACGCAACAGTCATAGCTGCTGGTGACACTGAAAGACTGGGGGCTGAAGATGTCACATGCTTTTGGTCGCAGGACTTGGAAGAGTAAGGCTAGGACTGAGCCAGAAGTGTGCCTGCCCAGACGCACGCCCGTAATCCCAGCGCTCAGAAGGCAGAGGAGAGTGTATAGTGATATTTTATTTGTGTTGAAATGTGATTTATTTGTATGTTAATAAAGTTGCCTTGAGGTCAGAGCATGCCAGAGCAGAAGCTGGGCGGTGGTGCATGCCTTTAATTCCGGCATAACCGGTAACCATACAACAGCTGGTCAAGTGAATACACAAAATATTTGGACTCCAGTTGAAATGTTAGACTTACGAAGGTTTAAGGAAGCAATAGTATCTTATGGCATGCATTCCCCATATGTAAAGCAAATGTTAAACTCCTGGTCAACTTATGATAGCACAGAACTGGCGGAGCTGGCACAGGCTGTTCTGGAACCCAGACAACAGCTCCAGTGGCAAATGTGGTTCAAAGAGGAAGCTAAAAACATAGCAAAACAAAGTAGGGATAAAGGTATACAAGTCTTCCAGGATCAGCTTGTTGGAGAAGGCCAATATGCTGCAGTACAAACACAATGTTTATATGATATCCAAACTCTAATTCTATGTCGAACGGCAGCCTTAAATGCATGGGACAGAGTTGAGGAATCACTGGATAATAGAAAAAAACTACAGAATTAAATCAGCCTATATTCTTCAAGGATGTGCTGACCTAAGAATGTAAACCAGGGTATGTGTTACGTTGGGGACAAGGTTTTGCTTTTGTTTCTGCAGGAAAATATCAGCTGTGGGTACCATCAAAATTGATAAAGGTTTGATTTGAACAAGAGAGACCTCTTAATTAGAAGAGGTCATAATTCATCAACCAACATGACCATCCAGTTTAAACTAATTTATACCATTAATACATGCCTTTTCATTTAATCAGATGTAACTTGCCAAAAGGGAACCTCCCCAAAATTAGTCTTGGGGAAGGATTTTTGTTTTTGTCTTTTAGGAGGATGAAGGCTAAGGAATCTGAAGAACACTGGACAAATGAGACAACTGAAGAAAAAGGACAAATCATCTGTCCCAGGAGAAAGAGTAAAATGGCCTATTGGTATATCATCTACAAAATTTCATAAATCTTTCTAAATGTTTGTTTCTGCTCTTCTCTAAAATATTAATACTCTTGGTCTTCTTGTAGTCCCAGCTCAATTAAAGCTTCAAGCTGATTTTGGAGTTGGAGAATGGCTCTCTCCTCCTTTAAACTCAAGCATGTTGTTAAAAGGAAAATGAAAACTCCCTGTATCATACCAGAAGAAAGAGCCATCTTCTGACATGGGACAGGAGAAAAACCAAATTAATTAAGGGACTATTCTATTACTAATCTCAATTCTTTGATTCTATTCTGATTCTTTAAACTTTTCTTAAAGTATGAATTTTATATCAAAATTTACAAGATATATATATATATATATATTTTAAACTTTGTTAAGATAATAATGGTCATATAGAGTACTAATTAATTCTAGAGAAAAGGCTTCGATTAGCTGCCTATACATGTCTTTGTGTTCGAGTCTCTTTTCAGTTTTCTGCAGGAAATCACGGCCAGGCCTAACATCAACTGAAATCTCCAGGAAGAAGATGGGGCCCCACAACGACAATTCCACGTGGAAAATAATATCACTAAGCTGACAAACATCACCTACAGATCAGCTTTGGACTACAAAGTGCTTAGAGCAATTCTGAGATGGCTAGCTGAGATGATCCAGTTTCAAAGACTACTTGAATAAGGACTTGAGATAAACCCTGAACTTTGGCATTATGGATAACAAAGAATATAGTTACCTTTCCTATAATTTGTCAATTAACCCAAAATTTTTCTTTTCAGAATAAAGATAACTTCGCCCATACCCAGCAGGAAGCAATTTTAAGAAAACGACGCCCACATTCCCAAAGGGGTGGTGTGGGGCGGGTGGTTTTTTTGGTCTTTTTATGGGTATTGGGTCTGGGATAGTTTTCATTGTTTAGGAGGGTTGGTTACAAGTTGTTGTTAAGGGTTAGGAAAAGGGCTAGGCAAAAGGTGCTTGTTTTAAAAAAAGAAAAGAAAAGAAAAGAAAAGAAAAAAGAAAAAGACAATTACCAGTTTTAAATACTTTACATTGGATTGGATTGTTTTATATTGTATACAAATTATTATTATTATTGAGATTGAGATTGTTAGAATATACCATACACATATTTCTAATCTTGCTCGAGATATTGTATTTATACCATTCATTTAACAATGTAATGCAATTTGCTAATCCTTAAATGTTAGTATTACCAACTATTAGGATATATAGAAATGAAAGTTAGTAGTTAGACATTACAATTGAACTTGTAGTCATATTAGGTGTGTTTTCAAGATCAAGCAGATATATTTTAGATAGACAGGTCATCTTCAAACCCTTCAGAGACCTACAGAACATGGCATTTAAAATGTTTTAATAATTTAAGAATTTTTCTTTTTTGCTATGACTATGAGACATGACGGCTCCTGGCAGTACCAATCTACTTCAGAGAAAATATGGGCATTGAAGAAACTGCATATGGAGTTAATTTTCATTGTGGCAAAAGTTAGCCACTGGACAACAAAGTATCCTTGAATCAACTGCTGACAAACAGGACAGACAGGACATGAAACAAAGGACTACCAATTCTTGCCAAAAACAAGTGTGGTTGTGGCTTTAACAAAAGGCATCTTCTGAAGCCAGGACAATATGGCACCATCCCTGAAGTGAATGGCCTTTGCAATCTGTAAAAGGTACCGTGCCCTTTTCTTCAAAGGCAGCTGAACAGGGAGTGGGCCAATGGCTTCTGATGTGCAATGGAACAGCAGATGAAACAGTTATTCTTGAAGAATAACTAAGCTCACCCCTCTCAATAGTAGACTGGCATTTAATAGAGGGATGTGGAGAAGAACAGGATGCCGAGATGAAGCCACATATACACAGCCAAGAAAAATGGACAGCTGAATTGAAAAGACATCAATAATTTCCAGAATTTAAAATCCTGTATCATGACATGACACTAATGGAATTCAGGTGTTTCTGGTACATGGACTGCTCTCACCAAATGTGAGGTCAAACTGTTGACCTTGTATACATCCTAGTTCACAAATGAGTCTATCAGATACGCTAAGCCTATAGGCTGAAGATGATGCCCCAACACTGCGGAGAAACCTCAGGTGACTGTCCAGGCAGCTGGCTGTTTCTGTCAACTCACATTTTTTTTTTTTTTTGGAAGCTGCTTGCATGCATTTCCTGTTTTTATTTTTTAGGTAGTACTATTTTCTTCTTGGGTCTCTGAGGGAGTTGAAGATCAGTTGGTTATAGTTATAATTATCTTTGTTAAGAATTTCAGAAAAACTCACTAAGAGCTGTAAGTGTATAAATTTGAAAGACGTTATAAGACAGTTCCGTCAGTAATATAAGTTAGGATAGAAAGTGAATCAGGTACATTTTGGACTTACCAAAATAGGATAGATAATGGAATTATTTTCTCTAAATTTGTCAAATGCAAATGACTAGACATTGTTTAGGTATTTATTGTTTGTATATATGGTATATATAGTTATTGTAGTTTTGTATATAGTTTTTCTTATATTAGTTAGTTATAACTTTTTTCCTTTTTTTCTTTTTATTAAAATAGAAAAGGGGAAATATAGTGATATTTTATTTGTATTGAAATGTGATTTTATTTGTATGTCAATAAAGTTGCCTTGAGGTCAGAGCAAGCCAGAGCAGAAGCTGAGCAGTAGTGGGGCACGCCTTTAATCCCAGCACTTGGGAGGCAGAGCTAGGTGGATCTCTGTGTGTTCAAGGACACAGCCAGCATGGCAGACACACGCCTTTAATCTCAATACCAACCATAGAAGACCTGGAGGTCTGTACAAACAGGCAGTGACGAGGAGGTCATGTGGCTGGGTTTACAACCAATGAGAAAACAGAACAGAAAGTCTATAAAAAAGATAGGACACACAGAAGTAGCTCTCTTGCGGAGAGGAAGGACAGCAGGAGCAGTGAAGGGTAAGGTTTTCCGCTCTTGCTCTGACTTCGTGGTTTTTAACTCTGCAACTGGTTCTGTGTTTCTTATTTAACAAGACGGTTACATCTACAAGAGTGGAGCTCTTTGAATTTGAGGCCAGCCTGGTCTACATTGTTAACTGCAGGATATCTAGGGCTACAGACAGACCCTGTCAAAAAAACAAAAACAAAACAAAACAAAAAATGGGGCTGGAGAGATGGCTCAGAGGTTAAGAGCACTGACTGCTCTTCCAGAGGTCCTGAGTTCAATTCCCAGCACCCACATGGTGGCTCACAACCATCTGTAATGAGATCTGGCGCCCTCTTCTGGCCTGCAGTGATACATGCAGACAGAATACTGTATACATCATAAATAAATAAATCTTTAAAAAACAAACAACCAAACAAACAAAACCTGCCCCCTCCATGTGGGCTCACTCTTGCAGTGCCAGAATGCAGTACTCGGGCTGGGGGGAAGCACGACCCAAGGCCCTGCATGCTTATGACAGCTGCCAGTCAGAGGCTGAAACAACTTCCTGACTGGCCTGTGGCCCCCTCCACAGGGGACACTCACTATTTTGTACTAACATAAACCCAGGGCCAGGGGAGTCCGGCTTGGGGAAATCTAGAGCTGCGGCATGGGTAAAGGATGTGAGCAAATGGCCAAAGTGCTTCCCAGCATCCGTATTTACGACCGTGGGCTCCAGTCACCTCTGCTCCTGTAAGCGTCCCCAGTGAATGTATTCGTTCCCCAAGATGGACTTAGGCTGTTTGTACTTTGGTTTGTCACTGGTTCCCATCTGGGGTGAGACGTCTACACATCTCTGGCAATGGTGCCAACAATAGCTGGCTCCCTTGGCTAGTACCCAGGCAGCTTTCTCACACAACCCAAGGCCTCTCGGGCACCACCAGTTCACAGTGGGCCGAGCCCTCTACATCAATAAACTCAAGACAATTCTTAGAAACAGGGCGGTAGGCTCATCTGATGTGGGCAATCTTTGACTGGACTTCCCTCTTCCCGGTGGCTTCTGGTTGTGCCAAGCTGACAACCCAAACCAACCAGGACAAAACACTTGCTGCTCTTTCTTGAAGCGGACCTGGGTTTGGTTCTCAGCACCCACATCAGGAGCCTCACAACCCTCTCTAACCCCACTTCCAGGGAATCTAAGCCCTCTCCAGCTCTGCAGGCACCTGTGCACACAAAAGAGGGGTCTCTGAGGTAGCCCTGGGTTTCGTCCCCAGAGTCACAAAAAATCTAAAACACTAAAACCAACAAAAGAAAACCTTACCGAAGGCAGTTTTCCATGCTCACTCCTGCTGACTTTCGTGCCAGTGAATCGCTGGTTCCTGGGTGTTTCTTCCTCTCTAGAAGAGCCCGTCCAACTTGCGAGCAACACTTTCATTTCCTCTTCGTCACTGTCGGGAGCATCACGTTTTCCAGTAGGTTCTTCGTGTCTGGGTGGTGGGATGCGCTTCCCTTTCTCCACCGCGGGCACCGGGGACCTAGCTTCAATGGGCGGCTCTTTCTTCTTCAGAAACCTGCTACCTTTCCCACTCTGCCCATCGCTCTTTGCTGGGGGCGGTTTACAGGCTGGTTTCCGGAAAGCTCTGTGTGGATGTTGAGAAGAAGGATCAGGCGCTGTATCTGTGTCCTGTGGGAGAAGCCCCCCGCTGGCCTCCGAGTCAGACCCCGCGTCAGACAGAGCCGCAGGCGCCTGCCTCCGACTTCGGATCTTGGTTTCGATCTGGGCCAGCTTCCTAAGGGCCTCGTTGGCTCTGGTCTTGGAGGAGACGGTGGGGCCCCCCAAGCTCAACCTTGACCCCTTCCCTGGCATGGCTTCCATCGTTTGGTTTCTCTTTAGGATTCTGTTCTGCCAGGGTGTCACTTGGCCAAGACTTCGGGCTTGTATGTTCCTTATCTCATCCATCTTTGAGTCCTCCAAGAACATATCACCGAAGTCAAAAACACCTCGGGGAGGGCCAAGGGGCCTTCTTGTGGAAGCCATTCTAGGAAAACCAAGAATTATGTTTTTAGTTTTTTAAAAGTATCTATTTATTTTTTGTTTCGTTTTTCTTTTTATTTCTTTTATTTTTTTTATTTTTTCCGTTCTGCTTTCTCAAGACAGGGTTTCTCTGTGCAGCCCTGGCTGTCCTGGAACTCACTCTGTAGACCAGGCTGACCTCCAACTCAGAGATCCGCCTGCCTCTGCCTCCTGAGTGTTGAGATTAAAGGCATATGCCACCACTATTTGGCTAAAAGCCTTTATTTTAGTTAGCTGTGATGCACACACTCTATGGGTTCAAAGCCTGCTTCTCTTTTCTTTCCCCAATGCTGGTCCCGGGGAATAACTAGCTTCAGTGGGTGGCTCTTTCTTCTTCAGAAACCTGCTACCTTTCCCTCTTAGCCAGCCAGCAAAGGTCTGTCCAGCCAGCCAGGGCTATGTAAGGAGACCGTGTCTCAAAAGAGCCAAAAAAAAAAAAAAAAAAAATGATGTGGTTCTGTGCATGCCTGAGTGTATGTTTGTATAGCTCACTCATGCGGGAGCCCTCAGAGGTTAGAAGAGGTGTCAGATCCCCTGGAAATGGAGTTACAGACAGTTGTGAGCCGCCATGTGGGTGCTGGGAATTGAACCCAGGTCTTCTACAAGAGCAATGGTCTTCTCTTTCTTTTATTTTTTAACATTTGATTTTGCATTTTGTGTGTGTGTGTGTGTGTGTTCACGTCTGTGGAGGTCAGAAGACAACAGAACATTTGGTTCTCCCCTTTACCATGTATGTTCCTGGAACTAAGCTCTCAGCTTTCCAATGTGCCATCTCACTGGCCCAGCATGGTTGGTTGCATATGTGATTCCCATCTGTGCCTCTCCTGCATTCCAAAGCTTCCATGTCGCAGAAAACCACACTGCCTACTAGACTATGAACACGGTTAGTCTCCACACGCAATAGTTAGGAAAGAAAGAACGAGATGCAGGGCAATAAACCTGGAGCTACTACATAAGCCACTCCAAAAGGGCTCCAAGCGGATGGAAATGTATGCACATGTTCGTAGATCATTCACAAAAGACAAAACTGGGAAACAACCCAGCTGCCCACCAACGACCATGTGCACGGGAGCGGGGGATGCAGAGGTAGGCTATTTTACTCAACTTGTAAAGCATGGAGGGAAAGCCTCAGCCCTTGCCCTCAACAACCTGAGTTTATTCGGAGAATCCACATGGTGGAAGGAGAGAACTGATTCCTGCAATCTGTCCTCTGACCAAACAAATAAATAAATGTAAAAACTTTCATTGTATATACTTTTTTTAAAAAAAAGTTTTATATATTCACCAGCGCGGGGGTGCATGACCGCAATCTCAGCACTTCGAAGGCGCTGCAGAAAGAGCAAGAGCCAGCCTCGACTACACAGACCAGCCTGGGCTACCAGAGACTCGGTCTAAAACGACTAACAAAACACACGAAGTAATGGCACTAAGCATTACACACTGCCGCCACTCGGTTTCCTCGCCTTTGTGAGCAAGCCCTAAGGGATCAGCTCCCGCACCCTCCAGATGGGGAAACTGAGGCGCGGGAAAGGCGCCCCTTTCCCCGCATCCCCCGCGAACCCAGCGGCTCACTGTTAGGTCACCGGAGTAGTTGCGCTGGCCTCTTCCCGCATTGACCCGCCGCTACGACAGCACCTAGCTTCAGCCGGAAAGCACAGGCCCCGGGGTGCCGTTGCCCTAGGAGACCGCGCCAGTGCCACAGGAGACTACATCTCCCGTCGGACACCGCGCTGCGCTCACCAGTGAGCGCCTCAAGTCACAATCGCGAGGCGTCACGGGAGCGGTAGTCCCAGCAGGCCCACTCAAGGGTCCTTAGGTCACAATCGCAAGGCACGACGGGAGTTGTAGTTTCTGGGTCGCGCCCAGCGGGCAGGGCAGACGCCTGAAAGCACAAGAGCGGGAGTCGGGCGCACAGCCATGGTGCGGGCTCGCGTGTCGCTCTTTGTCATCTGCGTGCTGCGCGTGGCGCTGGCCACTGTGTACTTCCAGGAGGAGTTTCTAGACGGAGGTGAAGGCGATGGCCGTGGTGGCTGGCGGCCTTGTCCTCCGTCCGTGCTCCCGATCCCGAGCACTTGGCAGCGCTAACCCTCCTGTCTCCCCACAGAGCGCTGGAGGAACCGCTGGGTGCAGTCCACCAATGACTCCCAGTTCGGCCTCTTCAGAGTCTCGTCGGGGAAGTTCTATGGGCATAAAGAGAAAGACAAAGGTTAGTGTAGAATCCGATGCAAACAGTGGAGTTAGAGAGCCACACGGCACCCTGACCACGCACCTACCGCTCAAGCCAGGGTACTAGGCACATGCAGGCTCTGCCATGCCTTATTTAGGTTTCCATTAGTTTAAGATTGGGTGGGGATTTTTGGTTTTAGTTTTTGAGACCGTCTCATGTAGCCCAAGATGGCCCTAACTCCCAGCAGACCTCCTGGCTCAGTACTGGTCGCTTTTTATGGATCCTATGTGTGTTTGGGGGGCGCTGTATACCGAGTGCCGGAAGAACAGCCAAGGTGCCCAGGAGGCTTCCTGAGTCCTGGAATGACAACTGGACCAATGGTGGTGGCGCACGCCTTTAATCCCAGCACTCGGGAGGCAGAGGCAGGCAGATCTTTGTGAGTTCGAGCCCAGCCTGGTCTACAGAGTGAGATCCAGGAAAGGCTCAAGGCTACACAGAGAAACCCTGTCTCGAAAAAAAAAACAAAAAATGACCGTCGGACATTTTTTCAGTATTGCCCAAGATCACCTCGCTTCATGGAGATTAGAACAACGCTGTGGCACACACCTGTGAGGAAAATCACAAGTTCAAGACCAGCCTGGCTATAGTGAGCTCTGGGCCACCCTAAGATACAACCAGATCTTGTCACAAAACAAAAAGAGGCGATCAGAAATGAAAGGGGGGGGGGGCGCCAGCAAGATGGGTCAGCAGGTAAAGGAGCCTGTGGCCAAGCTTGATGACCTGAGTTTGATCCCCAGAACCCACAGTGGGAAGAGGAGAATCTAGGCCAAATTAACCTTTAACCTTGACACATGCTCCCACACCACAAAATAAATAAATGTAATTCTCATTTTATTTATTTTTGAGGTAGGGTTTCTCTTTGTAGCCCTGGCTGCCCTGGAACTCACTGAGATCTGCCTGCTCCTGCCTCTGCCTCTTGAGTGCTGAGGTTAAAGGCATGCACCACAACTGGCTAATAAATGTAAACTTTAGCTGGGTGATGGTGGAGCATGCCTTTAATCCCAGCACTCGGGAGGCAGAGGCAGGGGGATCTCTGTGAGTTTGAGGCCAGCCTGGTCTACAGAATGAGTTCCAGGACAGCCATGGCTACACAGAGAAATCCTGTCTCAGTAAGTAAGTAAATAAATAAATAAACAAACAAACAAATAATAAAATAGAGATTTATTGGCAGGAGGATTAAAAAGTCAAAGTCATCCTTAGCTGCATAGCAAGTTCAAGGACGATCTGGTACACATGAGAGCTTGTCTGGAGGAAAAAAATGTGTTATCTGAGACAGGTTCCCTCTAGGAAGCCTAGGCTGGCCTGGTACTCCAGATCCTTCTGCTTCAGTCAGCCCCATGCCTGGTTCACAGGTGTGAGTCACTGTGCTGGGAAGTTGTTATTGAAACTTCTGTAACACGGATGAAACACTGTCACAGATGCTCATTTACATATCCCTTGGATGTTACAAAGTAGTCAAAGAATTGAGACACGGATGAAACACTGTCACAGATGCTCATTTACATGTCCCTTGGATGTTACAAAGCAGTCAAAGAATTGAGAGAGGCCGGTGACCCACTAGGTCTAATACTCACCATGCAGAGTGGGTTGGGGCTGTCTTGCCTGGCATGCCCAAAGCCCCAGCTCCACAGAACCTGGGCGTGATGACAGTAGGAGGCAGCTGCAGGAAGAGAGGTCAGAACCTCCAGCTAAGACGCCAGAGGCAGAGGCAGGAGGGTCTCTGAGTTTGAGACCAGCCTGGTCTACAAAGTGAGATCCAGAAGAGCCAGAGCTGCATAGTGAGACCCTGTCTCAGAGGGAGAAAGAAAAAAGTAGTAACATTATTATATAAAATCATTTTAAGGGCTGGAGAGATGGTTCAGAGGTTAAGAGCACTGGCTGCTCTTCCAGAGGTCCTGAGTTCAATTCCCAGCAACCACATGGTGGCTCACAACCATCTGTAATGAGATCTGGTGTCCTCTTTGAGTCTGCAGGCACACATGCAGGCAGAACATTGTATACATAATAAATAAATAAATCTTACAAAAAGAAAGAAAAAATCATTTTAAAAGCAGAAACAACTCCCCCCCCCCAGCTTTATGACTGAAGTGGGTGAAACGAGCCAGCTATGGCATAGACGAGCCTGAGGATGTGGATGCTGTCTGCCCGTTGTGATTTTTCTGTCCCCTAAAACCCTGTTGAGTAAGAACAGCAGACCAGGCCTGGTGGCTGGGACTCTGGACATCTGGATTCCCTGTATGGTCTCTTAGCAGTCACAGATGGAAAGATGTGAGGAATTTAGATGGGTGAGAGGTGACAGAGAAAGTATGGTGCCTAGACAAGGAAGTGGGGAATTGAGTGGCTCCTGGGATTGCCTGGATGCCGGTGACGGGGTGGGATGGGGATCTGAATCCCATGTGAGAGTTGGGAGCCAGCTTGGAGTTGAGGCTTAGATGTGTGGCTCAGTGGGTGAAGGAGCTTGGTACCATGCTTGACTCCCTGAGTGTGAACCCTAGGACCCATATGGTTGAAGGAGAAATCTGATTCTCACAAATTGTCCTCAGACTCTCACATGTGTGCTATGACAACATACTCCCCTCACCCATACACACATACAAAATACATACATACAAAATAAATGTAATTTTAAAAATTGGAAGAGCCAGGTGTCCACCTTTGATCCCAGCACATGGGAGGCAGAGGCAGGAGGATAATGGTGAGTTCTTGGATAGCCAGGTCTATGAAGAGACTGTGTCTCAAACAAAATGAAAGAATAGAAAATACCAAGTTCGTTTTGGGGAATTTGGGGCTGGTTGGTTGCTTGATTTGTTGGTTTTGGGTTCTGCTGTTTATTTTGAGACAAGGTCTGTATCTATGTAGCCCTGACTGGCCTAGACTTGCTGTGTAGACCAGTCTAGCTTCAAACTCATGGGGATCTGCCTGCCTCCACCTCCCCAGTTCTGGGATCTAAGACAAAAGCCACTTTAACCAGCCACAATAATTTTGAATTTTAATATTTTAAGTTATTTATTTTATTTATGTGTAGAATGTTTTGCTTGCCTGCATGTTTGTGCACCAACTGTGTGGTACCTGAAGAAGTCAGAAGAGGGCATTGGATTCCCTGGAGCTGGAGTTACAACCTGTTGGGAGCCACCATGTGGGTGCTGGGAATCAAACCCAGGTCTTCTGCAAGAGCAGCCCGTGCTCTTGACTGCTGAGCCATCTCTCCAGCCCATGGTTTGTTTGATTGATTGATTGATTGATTGAGACAGGGTCTCAGTATGTATCCCTGACTGGCCTGGAATTCACCATCCATCTATCTCAGCCCCCAGAGTGCTAGGATATGACACCACACCTGTCCAGCTAAACTGCCTTCAGGTAGCAAGGGAAAATCAATACACCTGGACCTGGCCATTATGGTTCACTTCTGTCATAGCACTTGGCAGGAAAGACAGGAGGATGACAAGCACAAGGTCATTCTTGCTGTGCTGACTGCTTTTATGTCCACTTGACACAAACTTGGATCATCTGAGATGATGACCCATAATTGAAAAAAATACCTCAATTGTACTGCCTGTAGACGAGCCTGTGAGGCATTTTCTTAACTAGGGACTGATGTGGGAAGGCCCATTTCACTGTGGACAGTGGCACCCCTAGGCTGGGGTCCTGGGGTATATAGAGTGTAGCTGAGCAAGCCACGGGAAGAAAGCCAGTAGGCAGCCTTCCTCCATGGTCCTGCTTCAGTTGCTGCCCCCAGGATCCTGCCCTGGCTTCCTATCATGTTGCTTTTGGTCATGGTGTTTATCACAGCAACAGAAACTAAGGTACTTGGCAAAATGGGGGAGTTTTAGGCCAGCCTAGGCTACATGCGACCTCATCTTAAAAAAAAAAAAAAATAGTGTTTTGTTTTCTTTAGTAGCTGCGCAGCCTTCTTTGTGCATTGTATATTCTTGCCTTATCAAGATTAAGGTAGCACAATTAAGCTTTTCCATGTTCTATCTAGAAGTGTGTGTGGTGTGGGCACGTCTGTGCACTGAAGAGAGCAGAGAGGACACCTGGTGTCCTGCTTGGTCGCTCTCCACCTTGTTCCCTTAAGACAGGGTCTCTCACTGAACCTGGAGATTTGGGTGGTGGCCAGTGAGCCCCCGCCATCTTCCTGTCTCCAACACATGCGCACGCACGCACAGAGGCAATGAAGTTATAGGCATGTGTAGCCACACCTGGCTTGTTTTTTAAGTAAGCACTGGGGACTTCAACTCAGGTCCTCTTGCCACCACCTCAGTGAGGACGCTCAGCCATCTCTCCAGCCCCTGCTTTTTTTTTTTTTCAAGACAGGGTTTCTCTGTAGCTTTGGAGCCCATCCAGGACTAGCTCTGTAGCCCAGGCTGGCCTCGAACTCACAGAGATCCACCTGCCTCAGCCTCCTGAGTGCTGGGATTACAGGTGTGCACCACCACCGCCTGGCCCAGCCCCTGCTTTTTAGGGGTGTTTGTGTGTGTGTGTGTGTGTGTGTGTGTGTGTGTGTGTGTGTGTACTTGCCAAGACATACACGTGGAGGTCAAAGGACAGTATGTGAGCGTTGGTTCTCTCCTTCCACCATGTGGGTCCTGAGAACCCCACTCAGATCTGGCTGCAAGCACCTTGACCTGCTGAGCCATCTTACTAGCCTGTTGTGTTGAGGTGGCTTCGTGTGGTCCAGGCTGGCCTCGAACTGCCATGCAGCTGAGGCTGGGCCTCCTGTCTCCTCCCAGTGCTCCATGTGTACCACCACTCCCACTTACATGGCACTGAGGATGGAGCCCCAGGCCTCTAGCACACTAGCTGAGCTTCCAACTGAGCTGCATCCCCAGCTGGTAATTTCATAACATAAAGTATAACAGTGGTGGGATCGAGGATGAGATCCAGAGGGGGAGCCAGTGCTGAGCATGTGCCATCTGTCCCTAATATTAAAAACAAAACAAAACAAAATGACACTGCTGGGTATGGTGGCCCACAGCTTTAATCCAAGCACTCAGGAGACAGAGGCCAGCCTCGTCTACATAGTGAGTTCCAGGACAGCCAAGGTTACACAGTGAGACCCTGTCTCAAAAAAATAAAATAAAAAACAACAAAAACCTAGCAAGAGTGTATTTTTGTAAACTCGTGTGTGTGTGTGTGTATGTGTGTGTGTGTGTGTGTGTGAGATAGTGTAGGGGGGCACAAATGTCATGATGAGCATGTGGAAATTAGAAGACAGCTTTTGGGAGTTGACCCTCTTTCCATGCCATGGATCCCCAAGAATCTAATTCAAGTGTCAGGCTTGACTGCAAGGGTCTTTACCCACTGAGCCACCTCTCTGGCCCCAGCAAAAGCAAAGGATGCTTCTTAAGTACAAAGGCACCTGGGTGTGTGAAGCCCAGGCTTCTGGCAGCAGAGATCTTGTTAGTGGTGTAGGTGTGGCTCCCTGCGACCGCTTTGTGCACAGTGGCTAATGCAAACTCTGTTATTGGGGGTCACTGGGACATGAATTTGAGGTCCCCACAAGTTGCTGAGTGCAATGTTTTTGTTGTTTTGGGTTTTTTGTTGTTTGTTTGTTTTTCGAGACAGGATTTCTCTGTGTAGCTTTGGAGCCTGTCCTGGATCTCGCTCTGTAGCCCAGGCTGGCCTCGAACTCAGAGATCCGCCTGCCTCTGCCTCCTGAGTGCTGGGGTTAAAGGTGTGCGCCCCGTGCTGTGTGCAGTGTTGTTCTGACTCCATCATGCTCACTTTCTGTTGGAAGGCCTGCAGACAACCCAGAACAGCCGATTCTACGCCATCTCTGCCAGCTTCAAGCCGTTCAGCAACAAAGGGAAGACGCTGGTGATCCAGTACACGGTGAAGCATGAGCAGAAGATGGACTGCGGCGGCGGCTACGTCAAGGTGTTCCCCTCTGACCTGGATCAGAAGACTATGGACGGAAAGTCTCAGTACTACATCATGTTCGGTGAGTGCAGCAGGGGAGGGCACATGCTCCCAGCGCCAGTCACTCAGGCTCTGCTGATGGGACTGACCTGACCCAACCTATCTGACCCGAGGTTTGCAGCGCCGTCCAACCAGCCAGTGCACGCTGAGTGTTCTCGGGACTAAGAACCAAAAAGCCAAAGGGCTTTGAATCTCAGCGTGGCTTAACATTTGTTTTTATGTATTCATTGAATTTATGTGGATCTGTGTGCAACATGTACGTGCAGATGGCTTAGAGACCAGAAGAGGATGTCAGTTCCCCTGGAACTGGAGTTACAGGGGGTTGTAAGCTGCCACGTGGGTGCTGGGAACAGAACCCCGGTCCTCAGCCAGCGCTCCTTATGGCTGAGCTGTCTTCTCGGTGCCACTAACTCCAGAGAGTCGGTTCTTTCCTTCCTCCATTGGAATTCTGGGAATTGAATTCAGACCTTCAAGCCTCATGGCCAGTGCCTTTTCTTGCTGAAGCTCTCACTGGTCCTGTGTTGGGTATGAAACCCAGGGCCTTGCAGACACACCACTAAACTACAACCTCAGCCCTGAAGCTTGAGTGCTGAGACCACACTGAGCTGGGCACACACCTGCATTCACACACATACACATCCGTCTCACACACACACACACACACACACACACACACACACACAAATGTGTTTGTTTGTTTTTTGAGACAAGGATTGTCTGTGTCACAGCTCTGGCTGTCCTGGAACTCATTCTGTAGACCAGACTGGCCTCGAACTCACAGAGATGATCCTCCTTTCTCTGCCTCCCAAGTCTGAGATGAATGGTGTGTTCCACCACACCTGAACAGAAAGTATAAAGTTTTCAGGAGTGAGATGTTAATGGTGGGCATGTTGGTAAATCCTGCCTCCCAGCACCTAGGAGGGGAGGCAGGAGAACTGAGAGCATGATGCCAGCCTGCCTAAGTAACAAGGCCTTGCTTCCGGAGATTCAAAACAGTGAGAAAGTTTGGAGTTCCAGTGGGGACACTGGACAGGTGAGTCAACACATGTGGGGACACTGGACAGGTGAAGTCAACATGTGGGGACACTGGACAGGTGAAGTCAACACATGTGGGGACACTGGACAGGTGAAGTCAACACATGTGTCCCAAAGTGACAAGCTCTGGCTGCTGAAACAAGTCCAGACTGTCAGGGGAGGGATGGTAGACTTTCTGGTCACTTCTAAGAGAATGGTAAAGCTTGAAAGATTGCAAGTGTGGGTTGGGGCTGGGCTTGGTTGCTAGCATGCCTGCCTAGCATGTAGAAAGCTCTGGGCTCCATCCCCAGCACCTCATAAAGCAGGCATCATCCCAGTTCCTTGAGGTGGAAGCAGGAGGACCAGGAGTTCCAGGTCATCTTTAGCTACAGAGTTCAAAGCCAGCCTGGGGGCTGGAGAGATATAGCTCAGAGGTTAAGAGCACTGGCTGCTCTTCCAGAGGTCCTGAGTTCGATTCCCAACAACCACATGGTAGCTCACAACCATCTGTAATGAGATCTGGTGCCCTCTTTTGGCCTGCAGTCATACATGCTGTATACATAATAAATAAATATTTAAAAAAGAAAAAAAAAAGCCAGCCTGGGCTACAATGACACCCTGTCTCAAACCCCTCCAAAAATGTAGAAAACAAAATAAAGACTGGGGAGATGGCCCAGGGGGTAACTGTATTTAAGTTCAAATCCCAAAACCCACATAAAAAGCCAGACATGGCTATGTGTGCCTGCAGTCCCAACACTGGGAAGTAGAGACAGGTAGACCCTGAGAGCACCTTAGGCTGGCCAGACTTTCTGGAAGGACCAGCTTCCGGCTCAGTGTGGGCCCTGTCTCAAGGATATAAGATGGCAATTGATAGAGAAAACCTGAAGTCTTCCCCTGCCCTCAGCATGTGCATGCAGGCAGGGAATTCTGCACATTCTTGTGTATGCACCACACACCTTGCACTACAATGAAATGAATCCTTTGGGCTGTGTTGTAGCCCAAATGATGAGTGCTTGATTGACTAGTGTGAGGCCCCTGGATTCCACTCTCACCACCGTAAAAAAGCAAAAAGACAAACAGCACAAAACGCCTTAGCAATTTTTGTGCTTTTTCAAAATTTATTTTTTTACAATTTTTATTTGAATTAAAATTAAAACATTAAAGCGAGTGTTTCTCATTTTAAAGAACATATATTTGGGGGCTGGAGAGACAGCTCAGTGGTTAAGAGTGCTTTCTGCTCTTGTGGAGGTCCTCAGTTCAGTTCTCAGCACCAGAGCAGGATGGTTCATAGTCACCTGGAACTCCAGATCCAGGGGATCTGACTCGTTTTGGCCACCACAGGTCCCTGCATGCATGTGTACACACACACACACACACACACACACACACACGAGAGAGAGAGAGAGAGAGAGAGAGAGAGAGAGAGAGAGACAGAGAGAGAGAGACAGAGAGAGACAGAGAGAGAGAGAGAGACAGAGAGACAGAGAGAGAGACAGAGAGAGAGAAAGAGGAGAGTGTCAACAGAGTCACACAAAATAATCTTTAAAAAATATTTATGCGGGGTTGGGGATTTAGCTCAGTTGTAGAGCGCTTGCCTAGCAAGCCCAAGGTCCTGGGTTTGGTCCTCAGCTCTGAAAAAAAAAAAAAAAAAAAAAAAAAACAACTTATGCAAGGCATGCATGTGCCATGTCACATGTGGAGGTCAGAAGTCTTGGTGCAGGAGCAGGCTCTCTCCGTCTCAGCCTAGGGCCTTCCCTTCTGAGCTGTCTGTCCAGCTCACTGCTTTGCTCTTTGTTGGGAGCTGGATACATGCTCCCTAGGCTGGAATCCGCAGTCTTCCGGCTTCAGTCTCCCTGTGCTGTGACCACAGGACACTGCCCAGTTGGGCCTTGTTTTCGTCTGTGTGCCGATTCACAGTGGGGTCCAAGATGACTTTGGCAGGAGGGCACTGGTCACCAGACCTTTGCTTCAGTGTCCTCTGGTGAAGTCAGGTCGGCCCCGACAGACGCGTTTGCTCTATGTTCAGGGAGGATGCTGAGCCAAGTGTTTCTGTATGCTGATGCAGTCTGGAAGACAATTGAGAGCACCTAATTATTTTTTTTTCTTTTAGGACCTGATATTTGTGGATTTGATAACAAGAAAGTTCATGTTATCTTATATTTCAAAAATCAGTATCATTCAAACAAGAAGCCAATCAGATGTAAGGTGAGCAGCTAATGTCACAGTGAGCGGCTCTCTCCGTCCGCCCTCATTCCTCCCTTCTCCCTCCATCTCCCTCTGTACCCTCCTCTTTTTTCTTTCTTTCTTTCTTTCTTTCTTTCTTTCTTTCTTTCTTTCTTTCTCTCTCTCTCTCTCTCTCTCTCTCTCTCTCTTTCTTTCTCTCTTTCTTTCTTTTCCCGTTTTTTGAGAGAGGGTTTCTCTGTACAACAGCCCTAGCTGGCCTAGAACTCACTCTGTAGATCAGGCTGGCTTTGAACTCACAAAGATCCTCCTGCCTCTGCCTCCCGAGTGTTGCAATTAAAGGACCACACCTGGCCCTTCCCCTCCTTTTTATTCCTTTCTTTCTCTCCTTCCCTTTTTATTGCTTTTAAGCTTTTATGATTTGTAATTATGTGTGTGAGAGTGCAGTACTCACAGAGGCCAGAGAGGGTGTTGGATTCCTTGGAGCTACTTGACATGGGTGCTGGAGCCCAACTCTGGTCTCTGTGAGGGTGGGGTGTATTCTTAACCACTGAGCCATCTTTGCAGCCCCCACCTCTCTTCTTCCTTTACTTCATCTCACTGCATGGCCCAAATGGCCTCAAACCCCAGGATCCTCCTGCTTCAGCTCCCAGATGTGCGCTTGCCTCTGCAGATGAATGTGAACAAGACTGGGTATAGTGGCTCATATCTAAGCTGCAAGGCCACAGCCTGCAAGTCACCCCGTCTTGAAATTCCCTCTATTGTCTCATCACTTTTCTATTTCTGTGAAGAGACACCATGACCAAGGCAACTCTTATAAAAGAAAGCATTTCTGACCTCTCAAAACCCGCCTTAGGGAGAGGTAGCATGTGTGCAAGAATAAATTTGTTTTAATAATTAAAAAAAAAAAAGCAAGCATTTAATTGGGGCTGGCTGTGGTTTCAGAGGTTTGGTCCATGATCCGCATGGTGGGAGCATGGCAGCACACAGGTAGACCTGATACCAGAGAAGGAACTGAGAGCTACATCCTAATCTGCAAGGCAGTAGGAAGAGAGAGACAGTGGGCCTGGCTTGGGCTTTTGAAACCTCAAAGTCCATAGCCTCCCAATCCTTCCAATCCTTCCAAAGAGCTCCACTCCCTGGTGATGACGCATTCAAATATATGAACCTATGGGGGCCGTTCTCATTCTGCCAAACTACTGAACCCATGTGACCTTCATTCACCCTCACTCAGATTTTAAGACAAAAAGAGCCAGGCATGGTTGCAGAGGCCTTTAATCCCAGTAGTGGGAACACAGAGGCAGGAAGATCTCTCTGAGTTTGGGCCAGCCTGGTCTACACAGTGAGTTCCAGGCCAATCAGGACTACATAGAGAGACCCTGTCTCAAAAAATGGAGAGGCAGGGAGAGGAGAGAGAAAAGATGCCAGACTCACTCGTGGGTGTGCTTATGACAAAGTCTGGAAGTGCGTGT